>NW_026589447.1:723232-760304 GCF_907164565.1 Psammomys obesus | reverse complement strand
TTTTTTTTTTTTTTTTAGTTTTTAATGTTTAAGATTTATTCTTTGGTAATTCCATACATGACTGCAATGTATTTAGATGTTATTTATACCACCCACATTTTTTTTCCTAATTCCTCCCAGAATTTCCCCTCCCTATTCCATGTCTTCTTTTAATATATATTTCTTTTACTTTTTTCAACTCTAATCTCACTGAGTTGAACACACTTGCCTGTAGCTTGTCTTGTCACAGTCCCTGAGGAATTGTGGGATTATAGGCATGTGACACCAGACCTGGTAACCCAATTGTCTTTCAGCAATTGTGCCAAGACAATTCAGTGAAGAAAGAATAGTCTTTCCAATGGGGATGTGTTCAACACCCAACCAGCCTGACATGTTCTATATGCCATAGGTTCCAGTTAGAGACTGTATCTCAAAAACTAGGTTGCTTCTGAGAAATAACACTTCAGGCTCACCTCTCACTTCCATCTGCATGTACACACATATGTTTGCATTTGCATAAGCACAGTATACACAAAGAATAGTCTTTATGTCAAACAATGCCAGGTCAATCAAATAATCATGTACTAAAGTTGCAACGTGCCTTGCACCATATGTAAAATTAAATCAAACCATATAAAAATCCCTAAGCCTGAGTCCATTCACTGGGCACCACTATGGTAAAGAACTGATTCCTCCAAGTTCCCTTATGACCTCCACGCTATGCACACACACACACACACACACACACACACACACACACACACACAGATCTACAAAATAAATAAATAATAAAATTTAAATAAACATAAGAGCTAAAACTACAAACTACTTAGAAAGCAGAGGTTGTTAGTATTTACAACTTGTGTAGGCAAAAGGTTTTTTTTTTAATTATTTTTAATGGAATACCTAAAGGACAGTCAGAGAAAAATTAGATTACACAAACTTAAAAGCTGGTAAACAATACCAGCTTGAACACAGTCAGTACACAAAATGGTAGAAAGTATTCATGAGTCATAGAGCTGACAAGGATCTTGTATCCACAATATATAACATTTTTACCCCTCGATAAGCATAACTCAGTTGTAAGATGAACAAAGCACTAAAGTGCACAAAAGGTTCTCAGTGTCATTTGCCCACAGGAAAATGCAAATAGAGACCACAGTGACGTACTATTGCACACCCACTGGGATAATTATTGTGAAAAGCAAAGATAAGTTTGGCAAGAATTCAGAATTAGGAACATCATACATTTGCTGATAGGATGGGGAAATGGCATGGCTGCTGTGCAAACAATTGGCAGTTTGTTGGGATAAATAATTTTAGAGGTACTATATATGATCCAGAGATTCCACTCTTAGTTCTGTCTACTGAGAAGATATAAAGATATGCCTGTGTAAAACTTGTACACAGATGTTCATGGAACATAAGTGATATTAGCAAAAAAAATGTGAGGGGAAACCTGAATATATCAATGAGTGAATGGATAATAAATAAAAATATATGCATACAGTAAAATATTGTGATTGCAAAAGAAACAGTATTGGCATATGCCACAACATGGATGAACTTGAAAACATTATGCTAAGTGAAAGATGCCAAATAATGATATAAGAAATATCCAGAATTGGCAGATATATAGAAAGAAAATAGTTACAGTGACAGGTTGTGGAGTAATAGGTAAAGGACATGACATGTCTTTCTGTGGTAATGAAAATGTGGCAACACTTGGATTGTGTTGGTTTTCACATTGACTCTGTGAATATGCCAAAAGCCATGAATCATGCATTAGGTGATTAAATGATTTCATGTATTAATTATCTTAATAAAAGCACTGAAAACAGAAGGAAGGGTTATCTGTAAAGCACTAAATTAGTACTTTACAATAGTAGATATGCTGTATTGCCAAGAATCTTCATTTTTGTTCACTTCCATTTTCTAATAAAACAGTGACTGTATCATAGTACACACTCAGTTTATGTTATCATACTGATAACAAATACAAAATCCGCCTTTCAAAAGTCAATCAAGGAAAGCATCAACAGTTACTTTAGGCTTTGAGTAGCTGGAAAGTTTAAAGGCTAGTTTGTAGTGATGATGCTGGTTTCAGGGTTGTAATCAGTGGGACAAAAAGACCTAAAAGGTCTTGAATAATATTAATTTAGTTCGAAAGGAAGCATGGCCTGAGTTGATAATTATGGAATTACCTTACAGAAATGTGAAAATTGAAACCACGGGACTAATATGATTATAGAGGTGGGGAATGTATAGAAAAAAAAAAAGCCTAAGCCTATAGCACTGAATAGATGAAAGCAATACAATAATTTCAAGGGCAGCCTGTAGAGGAAAATAAGGGAGAAAGGAAAGAAAAAATGAGAGAAGGCTAAAAGGAGAATCTCTTTATTTCACACAGAATAAAATGGCAATGAAATTTCTAAGACTAAAAATGGATGAGGATGCTGCAATAAGGTTTTGGGAGTGCTAATGATACTGAGGTTATTGTTGAAAGTAGGGACAATAACAATGAACAGGACAGTGAATTAAATAGGGGAGAGTTTTCAGAACAGCGGCGGGAACTAATCACAGTTAAAGACAACTAGAAGCACTACTCTTTCAAGAAGCTTCGTGGTGAGAACATTGGGTTTGCTTGTGTCACCAAATTAGTTTAGACTCCTAGCTGTTTACTTCGCATGGCCTCATACGATCATGCATCCTATTAAAATTGGCTTAACTATAATTCTACAATTATGCTGTACTCTTTTATAATTGTGTGCTCTTAATATTCATTTGCAGTCTCAGTAAGAATATTAACCAGGTCATCTTCATGTCTATGTCCCAGAACCTAGCACAGTACCTACTATATAACTATTACATGAGTTGTACAGAATGAATAACTGTCTCCTTTTCCCTGTGACTCCTAATTAAACCTAAGACTTTGTGCTTGGTGGCCAAGCACTTTACCACTAAGCTACAGTCCCCATTGGTGAAATTAATAGTTCTTTTTCTTTAGACTTTCTTTTTTAAATTTATTTGTTTATTTTATTAATTATAGTTTATTCACTTTATATCCCAGCTGTAGCCCCTCCCTCATCTCCTCCCATATCCCTCCCCAAGTCCACTGATAGGGGAGATCCTCTTCCCCTTTCCTCTAACCCTACTCCATCAGGTCTCACCAGGAGTGGCTGCACTGTCTTCCTCTGTGGCCTGGTAAGGCTGCTCCCCACTCAGGAGTGATGGTCAAAGAGCCAGCCCATGAGTTCATGTCAGAGACAGTCCCTGTTCCCATTACTATGGAACCCACTTGGAGACTGAGGTGCTGTGGGCTACATCTGTGCAGGAGTTCTAGGTTATCTCCATGCATGGTCCTTGGATGGAGTATCGGTCTCAGAAAAGACCCAAGTGCCCAGATTTTCTAGTTCTGTTGCTTTCCTTGTGGAGCTCCTATCCCCTCCAGGTCTTTCTATCTCCCCCTTCTTTCATAACATCCCCTTCACTCTGCCCAGAGTTTAGCTATGAATCTCAACATAGGTTTTGATATTCTGCTGGGTAGAGTCTTTCAAGAGGTCTTTCTTGTCCTGTTCCTGTTTTCTCCCTCTGCCAGTGTCTATCCTGTTTTCCTTTATGAGTGAGGATTGATCATCCTACCCAGGGTCCTCCTTCTTATTTAGCTTCTTTAGGTTTAGAAATTTTAGTAGGGTTATCCTATATTATAAAGCAAATATCCACTTATAAGTAAGTATATACTATGTGTGTCTTTCTGCTTCTGGGATACATACCTCACTCAAGATGATCTTTTCTAGTTCCCACCATTTGCCTGCAAATTTCATGATTTCCTTGTTTTTGATTGCTGAGTAGTATTCCATTGTGTAGATGTACCACAATTTCTGTATCCATTCTTCAGTTGAGGGACATCTGGTTTGTTTCCAGCTTCTGCCTATTACAAATAAAGCTGCTATGAACATGGTTGAATAAATGTACTTGTTGTTTACTTGAGAATATTTTGGATATATGCCTAGGAGTAGTGTAGCTGGATCTTGAGATAGCACTATTCCTAATTGTCTGAGAAAGTGCCAGGTTGATTTCCAAAGTGGTTACCACCAGCAGTGGAGGAGGGTTTTCCCCTTTTTCCACATCCTCTCCAGCATGTGTTGTCACTTGAGTTTTTGATCTTAGCTATGCTGATGGGTGTAAGGTGAAATCTCAGGGTCGTTTTGATTTGCATCTCCCTGATGACTAAGGACCTTGAACTTTTCTTTAAGTGTTTCTCTGCCATTCTATATTCCTCTACAGAGAATTCTCTGTTTAGCTCTGTACCCCATTTTTTAAATTGGATTACTTGATTTGTTGCTGTTTAACTTCTTGAGTTCTTCATATATTTTGGATATTAGCCCTCTGTCAGATATAGGGTTGGTGAAGATCCTTTCCCGGTCTGTAGGCTGTCATTTTGTTCTGATGACAGTGTCCTTTGCTTTACAGAAGCTTTTCAGTTTCATGAGGTCCCCATTTACTCATTGTTGATCTTAGAGCCTATGCTGTTGATGTTCTGTTCAGGAAGTTGTCTCCTGTGCCAATGAGTTCAAGACTCTTCCCCACTTTTTCTTCTAACATGTTTAGTGTGTCTGGTTTTATGTTGAGGTCTTTGATCCACTTGGACTTTAGTTATGTTCAGGGTGATAAATATGGATCTATTTGCATTTATCTACATGTAGACATCCAGTTAGACCAGCACCATTTGTTGAAGATGCTGTCCTTTTTCCCATTGTTTGGTTTTGGCTTATTTGTCAAAAATCAAGTATCCATAGGTGTGTGGGTTTATTTCTGGGTCTTCTGTTTGATTACATTGATCCACCATTATGTTTCTATGCCAGTACCATGCAATTCTTATTACTATTGCTCTGTAGTGCAGCTTGAGATCAGGGATGGAGATATCTCCAGACAATCTGTTGTACAGGATTGTTTTAGATATTCTGCATTTTTCCCCTATGAAATTGAGAATTGTTCTTTCAACATATTTAAAAAATTGTGTTGGTATTTTGAGGGGACTTGCATTGAATCTGTAAATTGCTTTTGACAGGAGGGCCATTTTCACTGGGTTAATCCTACTGATCCATGAGAATGGGATATCTTTCCATCTTCTGATATCTTCTTCAGTATGTTTCTTCAGAGACTTGAAGTTTTTTGTTTTTGTTTTGTTTTTTTTTCGAACACGTCTTTCACTTGCTTGGTTAGAGTCACACCAAGGTATTTTATGTTATTAATGGCTATTGTGAAGGGTGTAGTTTCCCTAATTTTTTTCTCATCCCTTTTGTCTTTTTTATACAGGAGTGCTGCTGATATATATATTTTTTTTTTTAGTTAATTTTGTATCCAGCCACTTTGCCGAAGGTGTTTATCAGCTGGGGAGGACTTCTCTGGTTGGATTTTTGGGGTCACTCATGCATACTGTCATATTATCTGCAAATAGTGATACTTTGAATTCTTCCTTTCTGATTTATATCCCCTTTATCTCCTTTAGTTGTCTTATTGCTCTAGCTAGAACTTCAAGTACTGTGTTGAAGAGATATGGAAAGAGTGGGTAGCCTTGCTTTGTCCCTAATTTCAGTGGGATTGATTTAAGTTTGTCTCTGTTTTGTTTTATTTTGGCTATGGTCTTGCTGTAAATTGCCTTTACTGTGTTAGGTGTATGCCTTCTATCCCTGACCTCTCCAAGACTTTAAACATGCATGGGTGTTAGATTTTGTCAAATGCTTTTTTGGCATCTAAAGAGATGATCATGTGGTTTTTCTCCTTCAGTTTGTTTATATGGTGGATTACACTGATGGATTTCCTTATATTGAACCATCTCTGCATGCCTGGGAATAGTTCTTTTTTAAAACAGTCTTTTAATTTGTTATGGATTCATGATCATTTCAAAACTTCACTCCAGTTTTAAGCAATTGCAAGTTATGATTTTCAGGATCAAATAATTTCAAAAGGCCAACTTAAAACCAGCACAACTCATGCCCCACAATTGCCTGCTCCCAAGAGTTAGCATATTCAACTCATTTTATATTGAAGTTAATTTTATGCAATATATTCTGTCCACTGTTTATCCTTACCAACTCCTCCCAGATCCTTCATACCCACCCAACTCCATGCCTTCTTTCTCGCTTTTTAGAAAACAAATAGGCAAACAAAACAAAACAATGTTTTTTTTTAAGTACAAGACATGTGTACACAGAAACACACACATCCAAACTCTTAAAAATGCAAAATTGGAAAGTATAATATATACAAGCAAAAGAAAACATTAAGATAAAAATGCCAAACCAAAATAATATGTGACAAAAGACTACAAAAATACACTTGAGTTCATTGTCTCAATTTTTTTTCTTTTTTTATCTCTCAGCAGAGAATATATATTCAGGGTGAGCTAGATTTGGTCAGAAATGAGAGGCTTTTTAAAATTAGGAGTTGTCCTAATTTTCTAGATGTCTGGCTTTATGATAGCTTTCTCCTTTTTTCCAGCCACTGGGTTTTATGACCAATAGACTCATACATTTGAGCATAAAAGAATACTGATCTATTTATCAGTAGACCTGAGGTCTAGCTCTATCAATAGCAACCTACATGGGCAAGGCTGTTCCCTGGATGATCTTTGGTTCCTCCCGGTAATATTTATAATTGACTTAAGTCTGAGAAAGCAAGAATTCAGCCACAGAGCAACAAGCTGAGGAAGACAAGGGTCTTTATGTATAGGCAAACAGATTTTCTAGAACTTCCAGATCTTAATTCTGACAAGATAAAGACAACTCGTAGAATTGTACTTAGCCTTAAATATAAAGGACATCTGGGAAGGCTTCTTAGTTTAAGTTTTATTTTAGTTAGCTGAACATCAGTTAAAATCTGACTTTTGTTGTTGTTGTTGTTGTTGTTATCAGGATCGTAAGAGGCAATATGAGCTGTTCAAACTTGAAAGAAACTTCAAGATACAGTCTAATGTGCTCAGGCGTAAAACTGAGGAGGTAGGTAAGAAAAGCCTGTCTGCTGTGCCAAATGCATTGCCATCTTCATATTTAAACATGCTGACAAAGTGTTGTAGGAAATAGGAGATGTCAGTATTAGCTAGCAATTCATAAATCTTTTCATTTGTTTTGTTTGGGGGTTTGTTTTTTGTTTTTCTTTTCTGAGACCAGAAATTATGTAATCCAGGCTATCATTGAGCTCACTATATAGCCAAGGCTGGCCTTGAACTCCTAATCTTCCTGATTCTTCCTCCTAAATCCTGGGATTATGAGCACGTACCACCATGCAAGCTGACGAAGTCCTAAAGCTTAATCTCTTTTTCTCTACTATGGCCTGTGGACAAATAAAACCTGCATTGAAAACTGTGCCATTCAAATGTGGTTTATTTCTAATTTGGTTTTTTTTTTTCTTTAAAAACAAAGTAGATTACTAGGAATGCCTGACATTCCCAGACATTTTCAGCCTGTGGGACCTTCTTTAAATATATCCTTCATACAAGTTCTGAAGCAGTAGTTATCATGTCCATGGAGACTTAAAAAACTGGTTTGTATAGGAATGGAAACCTAGAATTTGTTTGCTGAGATGCTGAAAATTAAAATGTTCTTTAACATAACCACTGCCATTGGTATTTAGGCAGCAGCTGCCAACAAACGCCTTAAGGTTGCTCTCCAAAAGCAAAAGGAAGTTGCAGATAAATGGAAACAGACTCAAAGCCGTGAGATGGAAGGCACTGCAGCTCAAATGAAGGTATAAACATCTTCAACTGTCATTTTTCTTACATATACTGGGGATAGGCAATAATTTTTTTCTGATTTAAAGGTCTTCTGGATGAAGGTCTTACTGAAATCCTTGTTTTCCAAAAAATACTATCTCTGCCTGTCATGGCTCAGTTACTATTTTATTCTAGTGTAAGTAACGTACAGTGAATAGTACATAATTAAAGTATACAGTCGGATGAAACGTTGAGATATTCCATACCATGGACTGGGGTCCAGTCTGAAGGAAAAGGAGAGAGTGAGAAGAGTGCGAGTATTCCTGTCTTTCTGCTTTCTGGCACTCAGCACAGTATGACCACCTACCTCATATCCTGTCTCCATGCCTTTCATGCCTTGGGGACCTATACACCATCAAACTGTGAAAACTAATGAATCACTCCTTAAGTTGCTTTTCTCAGGTGGTTGGTCAAAGCTATGAAAAAAGTACACATAGAATCCCCAAATAGGCTTTCTGGCCAAGTATTGTGGCGTACCTGTAACCTCACAACATTTGTTAAGCTGAGCAGGAAAATCATGAGTTCAAAGCAGGTCTGAGCTCCATGGAGAGTTTGGATCCAGTGGTTCATATACATATATGTAGCCACAACACTCATACACAGTAAGTAAATCAAACATTTTAATTTTTTTAATTAAAAAAAAAAAAACAAATATAACAAGGTGGTGGTGGCTCACCCCTTTAATCCTAGCACTTGTGAGGCAGAGGCAGAAGATCTCTTGAGTTTGAGGTCATCCTAATCTACAAATTGAGTTCTATCCAGTGCTTCATAGAAAAACCCAGTCTTGAAAAGGCAAAGAGATTTTTTTTCTGTCATTATAGATTTGGGGTCTTTTTTGTAATTTTATTAGAATGGAATTATTTTTTGCCCTCTCTAATTCAGCATAATCATTTTCATGTTTGCCCATATGATTACATACATAAATTACTTTTATTGCTGAGTGGCATCCCATTTGTTGTATTGATGTGCGATTTTTTTTTTTATCTGCTCATCTATTGGTGGTCACGAGTTATTTCTCGTTTGGGCTATTACAGATATTGTGCCGAACACTCATACCAAGTACTTGTTGAAGCCGTATAGGACTTATTTCTTTTGAGTTGACAGCCCACACTAGAATGGCTTTCTCATTAGCTAAGTGTGTGTTTTACCTATTAAACAATTACTAAACTGTTTTTCAAAGTGTTTGTACCATCCTACACTCCTAGTAGCAGTGAATGGAGGTTCTTGTTGCTGCAAGTTCTCAACAATACTTATATTATGGTCAGTCTTTTAAATTTTAGATATTCTAGTGGGTGAATAATGGTACCTTGTTATCATTTTCATTTTCCTAATAACTAAGGATTCTGAACATCTTTTAATGTGATCACTTGCTTTTGGGTTTCTTTTGTTTCTTTGGCTGTTTTTTGAGACAAGGTCTCTCTATACAACCTTGGCTGTCCTGAAACTCAGTATGTAGATCAGGCTGGCCTCGAACTCACAGATATGCACCTGCCTCTGGCTCCCAAGAGCTGAGATTAAAAGCCTGAGCCACCACACCCAGCCTACTTTTGTGTGTGTGTTTTATTGTGTGGAGTATCCAAATATTTTTCCCACTTTTTGACTGGATTGTATTTTTCTTTTTATAAACTTTGAATTCTTTCTATAACTTACAGCAAAATTTCTCTTAGGCTGTGACTTATTTTTTAAGTTTTAAATAGAATCTTTTGAATACCAAAGCTATCTACTTAGTTTTCTTTGTTGAGACAGGCCTTATGTATTCCTGGCTGGCCTCAAATTCACTGAGTAGCTGTGACTGACGTTGAATTTCTTCATTCTCCTGCCTCCACCTCCCAATGCTAGGATTCTACTCTGGTTTCTCTTTAGCTAATATAAACTTTCACCATCAAGTTCCAGACATGTGCCGCCATACTCAGCATAGGCTTTTAATTGATATCAGTGTATTGATGCTATTCTTTTATGATGCATAGTTTTTGTGTTTTATTTGAGATCTTTAGTAAACTTAGGATTGCTAAGATTTCCTCCTAAATTTTCTTCTTGAATCATGTATTTTTAATCATTACATGTAGACACATATTTCATTTTGGCATGTTATCTCTGTCAGAATTACATATCTGCATATCTATATGTAGATTCTATTACATTGATCTACTTATCTACTTTTATGTTGCTACCATAATGTCTTAAATGCTACCCCTTAATTTTTAAAACATCAAATGGTATGAGTCCTCCTTAGTTCTTTCTTCTTTATTTTCTCTGCATTTCTATCTGAAGCTTATAAATTTCTGACAAGTCTATTATGAGTTTTATTAGGACTACATAGAATTTCCAGCTAAGATGTAAGAATATTAAGGGTTTTATCACAAATTGAGGTAGCTTGGAGAGGTAGCTCAGTGGTTAAAAGAACTGGTTACTCTTTCAGGGGACCCAGGTCCCGTTCCCAGTACCCACATCATAACCATTTGTAATTCCAGTCCCAGGGCATCAGACTTCCCTTTCTTGCCCCAGCCAGTACCCAAAACACATGTGGTACACACATATACATTCAGGGCAAAACACATACACATATATATTTATATAAATATTTTTTTTTCTCGAGTCATGGTTTCTCTGTGTGTAGTTCTGGCTGTCCTGGAATCGCTTTGTAGACCAGACTGGCCTCGAACTCACAGAGATCTGCCTGCTTCTCCCTCCCCGAGTGCTTGGATTACAGGTATATGCTACCACCCCTGGCTCTAAAAACAAATACTTTTTTACTAAAATTTGGTTTTACTTTTTTCAGAAGTTTTTTTTTTCTTTATTATGAAAATAATCTTATGGTTCACTTGTTTTAGCCTAATAGAATGGCAAATGCCATTTACCCAGTTTATTATATTAAGGCATAACTGACATGAAATAAAATTTATGTATTTTTTTGATAGTTCAATAAGTGCTAAGGATTAAACCCAATGCCTTATATATGCGATACAGTACTCTATTGATGAGCACCTCCCATACACTGATCTGTATTATGCTTGTCTTTGTTTAAGTCTTATAATTACAAACATAAAATATGGCTTCTTTTAATGTGATGCATTTCAGTCATCTCTGTTATTTGGATGAATAGTTTGCATTTTATTTATTTCATTGAGTCATATTCAAATGTATGGATTTTCTGTACTTTATCTAGTCAGTTGTTAAATGCTTTGGCTATTTTTTTGTCTATTTTTGAGACAAAGGATGGCCTGGACTGGTTCAATAGCCCAGTATGGCTAGTGTCTAACTTGCAGCAGCCCTCCTACTTCAGCCTCCAGAGTGCTAGGAGTACAGTCATGAACTAGCACACCTAAGTAACAACTTTGAATCATATTAGTTTTTCCAGAGATACAGAACCAATATGCATGGGATATTTATGAAGAGAAATGGCTCACGTGGTTATGGAGGCAAACAAGTGGTTCATCCACAAGCTGGAGATCCAGAACAAGAGTACCACAATTCATCTAAGTCTGATGGCTTCAAAGCCAGGAAATTGATTGTATAACTGACAGTCACAGGGCAAAGGCATTGAGAATCTGGAGGCCAAAGGCCAAAGTGCTTGGAGCTGTCTGTCCCAACTCCAAGAAAGAAAGGAATTGTCCTACCTCTGTAGATTTTGTTCTATCTGGGACTCCAGCATGTTTGGGATGGTGGCCATCCACATTGATGACAAATCTTCCTGACTCAGTTCACCTACTCACATGCTAGTCTCCCTTGAAAGAACCCTGACAGATGTACCCAGAATAAAATGGCGTTACCTATTCTGTAGGTATCAATACATAAAATAAGGCATTACATGAATAGAGCTACTATTTTAAAAGTTCGCATGCATGTTTCTGCATAAACATGATCATTATTTCTCTTTGTAGTGCCCTACATTATATTACTGTATGTTTTATACATATTATAATGAAGGTTAGTAAGGGAATGTAGTAGAATGCCTTTATGATAATAAATTTGAGAGTTTAACTGAAATTTCAAGACAATTTCCCTGAAAATATAAACTACTGAAGTTTACTAAAGAAGAAACATGTTATCACCTGAACAGCCTGAGGTCAGTTTTGTGTTTGGCATGTGCATATGCATGTTTGCACCAGTATGTGAGGTGTGCGGGTAAGTGTGAACCTTGTGAAGACCAGAGGTTGGTGTTGGGAGTCTTCCTCAATTACTCTTCACCACTGATTCTCCCTGAACCCAGAGCTCACCAATTCAACTAATCTAGCTAGTCAGTTTGCCCTGGGTGTCCTATCTCTGTCTCCCTTGTGCTGAAATTACACACAGGTCAACATACCCCTATCCCGTGCTTTCTACACAGATGCTGAAGATTGAAACTCTAGTTTTCGTATTTCTGTAGCAAGTGCTTTATCCACTGAGTCACCTCCGGAGCTCCTGAGATCAATTGAATTTAGTTCACTTCCTTTTTAGTGATGGGATTCAAGGAGGAAGTAGAAGGTAGACTTAAGTTATAAGTAGAAGGTTGACTTAAGTTAGTCATACTTGAAAAAAAAATTAAAGAGGGGGTCTCACTATGTAGGTTTAGCTGTCCTGGAACTCACTGTATAGATCTGGCTGGTCTTGAACTCACAGAGTTCAACCTATCTCTGCCTCCCGTGTTAAAGGAAAGGGTCACTACTGCCAAGCTATGTGCGAAATTCTTGATCAATAAAAAAATTAAAACAAGGATTGATGGGCGGACAATTAATTCAATAGAAACAATCAGGTAAACAAAGTATTGTGTGGCTCTACAGATCCAGATAGCTTTTTCTGATACTTTGTGTATGTGTGTGTCTTTCTGTGTCTTGTCCGTCTGTCTGTCTCTGCTCTATCTATGTATCTATCTCTCTATTTCTTAATCTCACCTCTGGGTGATATGTAACTCCCTAAGTAGACTAAACTAGCTTTGGACTGACAGAGATCAGCTTACCTCTGCCACCCAAGTGCTGGTATTAAAAGTGTGTGCCACCATGCCCATCCTAAATTCTGTCAAAATTTTAAAGAAGGAATCATATTAGCTCTGTGCAAAGTCTTTTAGACAGCTGACTTGGAAGGACTACTTACACTGCTCAACTTATGAGTATATCCGCATTACTTTGATACCAAAACCAGATCAAGCCGTTACAAGAAAACTACAGACTAACATCTTACAAACATAGTGGCATTGATGGATGCTTCTCAGCTAATAATAAGGCTCTATCTCAAAACACATTTATTATGTTGAAAGTGCATTTAGTACACTTTATCACCTGAGTATCACAGTTCAGCCTTGTCTACCTTAAATATGCTAACACACATTACCTAAAGCTGGACAAAATCATCCAACAAAAAGTCTGCTAAGTTCTTAATATCTAATGCTATTTATTAAATACAATACTGAAAAGGAAAAACAAGACGATTGTGTAGTTAGAAGAGACACAATAGGTATTTTGTAGATATGATGGGATGTAAAAACATACAACACTATCAAAAATAATGCTGACTTCTGCTTCATAACACAATATGGAGCTATGTTGTTGACCCTTGTGAACATGTGTTGAATGGGAGTCCTGATATTACTGGCACAAGCATTTAGAATTTTTTGGCTTCACCAAGCAAGGTGATTCATGCCTATGATCCCAGCCCTTGTGAGACAGAGGCAGGAGAATCATACCAAATGTGGTTCCAACCTGTTCTGCATAGCAAGTTCCAGGCCAACTGGGGCTACATAGCAAGACTTTGTCTCAATGGAAAGACAAAAATAGAATTAATCGGCTTCTTCATTTTTATGACATTAACTTCCTTATTCTTGGTAACATTTTTATTGGTTTCAGTTTAGTTTTTAAAAATCCATATCTTTATTTATGAGTGTTGCCTTCGTTTATTTATGTGCATCCCATGTGTGCCTGGTACCTCCTCAGCCAGAAGAGAGCATTGGCTCTGATGAAGCTGAAATTAGTTGTGATCCACCCTGTGGGTGCTAGGACCTGACCCTGAATCCTCTGCTGAACTGTCTCTCCAGCCCCTTGTTTTACTTTTTGAGACAGGATTTTTGAGGCTCAGATCGACCTCACTATCACAATCCTGTAACTCAGCCTCCTGAGTTTTAGGATTATAGGTATGCACCATCATGCCTTCCTTTAATATTAATATGATCACTCCAGCTCTCTTTTGATTAGTGTTTAGAGTGGTAATTTTAACCCCTTTTAATTTTAATTTATTGCATTTATTAAGGTGTGTTTCTTATAAACAACAAATTATTGCTTCTATTGTCTTTGTTGGCAGAAAGATAGTTTTGTTTCACAGATTTTGGTGTTTTGTTTTGAGAATTATTTTGTCCCTGATGAACGGGGCCTTTTTTTCCATGGTAGTATTCTTACATAGGAATTCTATTTTTCTAATATTGCTTCAGCTTTCTTTTTATCACTGTTAGTATAGTACATCGTCGTCATCAGCCTCAATGTTCTCAGGAATAATCACTGGGATTTTGTCATGGTTGTTTGTCTTAGTAATATTTTTAATAATACTGGGAGAAATTTGTAATATGTTTTGGTCATATTCACCTTTCTTTCCCAAGGTCCTCATTAGATCCACCTCCCTACCCAATTCATGTCCTCATTTTTATTTTTAAACCCACCAGTCCAATTTGTGCTGCCCAAATACTCTTGGCTGTGTGGCCATCCACTGTGTGGTCTCCCTACCAGCAGCCACATCTCTAAAGAATGCTAAACTGTTCATCCCCTGTCAGCTGTCAACAGTTCCTCAGTTAGAGCTAAGACTTCAAGACTGCTTCCCACCCCCTGGGATTTTTTCTGGTTTGAGTTTGAACAGGTCTTATTCTTTTTGAGCTCTTTCCAACTCTTTTTGTGGCATTTTATTTTTCTCTTTTTAGTATTGGGTATTGAATTTACAGCATTTTGAATGTAAGCACCCATTCTACCATTAAGCTATATCCAGCCTTCAAGGTTACTGTTTCTAAAAGTCAATTTAGCTAATTATATTTTCTTTTTAAAATCCCATCCACCTGCTTTATTTGTTTGTTTGTTTATACTTTATTTTATTTCATTATATTTAATTGTGTGTGTTCATGTGGATGTTTGCACATGAGTGTAGATGTTTGAAGGAGGTCAGAGGCATTGGATCCCCAGGAGTGGGAGTTACAGGCAGTTGTAAGCCACCTGACATTGGTTCTGGGAATCACACTTGGGTCCTCTAGAAGAGCATTAAGTGCCCCTAACTGCCAAACCATCTTTCCAGCCCTGTACCTACCATCTATTTTAAACATGTCTCATAATTAATGAATAGAAAAAAACAAATATTATGGGAACAGTAAATAGAAATAGTATGATAGCTAGAAAAAGGTTTGCTATAGAAAGCCTCTTGTGACTTTGAGGATATTTCTGATAAAGATTGTTAGAGAGGTAATGGTTTTAGTGATATAGATACAAATAAAAACCTCACTTCTAATTTCATAGTTTTTGGTCCAAATGCAATTAAGTTCAACTAGATTTAGCCTGTTGAGTCCTCATCCCCAACTCACACCTCACTGATTTCTTTTAGAATTGGCTTGGAAATGAAATTGAGGTTATGGTCAGTACTGAGGAAGCCAAACGCCACCTGAATGACCTTCTTGAGCATAGAAAAATCCTTGCTCAGGATGTGGCCCAGCTCAAACAAAAACGAGAATCCGGAGAGAACCCATCTCCTAAACTCCGAGTAAGTGTCATGGGAAAACGTTATCACATGGGATTTCCAGCAAATCATCACTGCTTTGGAGGACTCTTTTCCTTTTCAATCCTACCTTCTTGCCCACTACTATTACAGAGGTGCACCTTCTCACTTGATGAAGTGCCTGTCCAAGATTCAGAAGCAGAGGATTCTATTACAAAGGAGATTGAAAGCCTAGAGACTGAACTGGAGCTCAGGTAATGGGGCTATATCTGAAGCTGAAACTGATATGCCTGGAATCCAAACCAGCACCTTCAATCCAATCATTCAAGAGTTTCCTTCTTTTTCAAAGGTGTTTTATGGGATAAAAGAAAGTAACAGTATTTTGAATCTGTATATTCAAAGCACTATACAGGTTAGATCCATTTACTTACTATGATGCTGTATGAGGTAAGTGCCATTCTTCTGTAAAATTAACTTAGGTATCTTAAACTTTGACAAAGAGGCCTACAATATACATTGCAGGAAAGACAGCATCTTCACTTCAATGTATGGTATAGTTCAGACTGGTAAGCCACATTAGAAGAATGAAGGTAGATCCTTCTGTTTTGCTGTACACAAAACAACTCCAAATAACTCAAAGACCTGATGCCATAATTGAACAGAAGAGAAAGTAGTGAACACACCTCAACTTATAGGCACAAGAAAAGATATTCTGAATAGCATGTGCTTTTGACAATTGACAGGGGACCTCATGAAATTAATAAAACAAGCTTTTGTACATCAAAGGACATCATCATTTTATTGAAGTGGCAACCTACAGAATGGGGGAAACCCATCTGACAAAGGGTTAAAAACTAGAATATATAATTACCTAAATTTTTTTTTAATCAGGTGGTGGTGGTTACAGAACATGCCTTTAATTCCAGCACCCGGGAGACAGAGGCAGGCAGATCTCTGTGAGTTCAAGGCCAGCCTGGTCTGCAGAGTGAGTTCCAGGACAGCCATGGCTAAACAGAGAAACATTGTCTCAGAAAAAGCAAAAAAATAATAATAAAATAAATGAGAATAAAGTATATACACACCTGGCTTTAAAAAATAATTGAGAAACAATGAGACAAAGAACTAACAAGCTTTACACACCGTGGCGTGTGGCTCACACACCTACTTATACACAGAGAAATAAATAAAAGGTAGAAAATTTTTTTCTAAATTTTTTTAGTCTTACTATATATGTTCCATTGATTTCAATCAATATTTAATAAAATAAAAGCCATTTGGATATTTGGGGGGGGGTTACTTTTGGAACATGTTTAGAAGTAACACATCAGATTCAAATCAGGGAGCTTATTACTTTTTTAACTGATCATTCTATACATAATTTTTTTAAATTTTCTACTCAGAGCTCCTCCCTGTCTCCTTGCTGTTGAGGCTGATCGCAATAAATCTCACTGTTCTCTCCCCAAAGGAGTGCTCAAATTGCAGACCTTCAGCAAAAGCTCCTGGATGCTGAAAATGAAGACAGACCAAAACGACGCTGGGAGAATATTGCCACAATTCTAGAAGCCAAACGTGCCATAAAGTATTTAATTGGAGAGGTAAGATCACTATAGGAGAGCTACCTGGAGAAGTTGAAGTGGAAGGTACCTTGGGATACTTTCTCAGTGCTTATAGCTACTTTTTATAGTGTTGAAAAAAAACATGAATATCAATATTGAAGGGTAAAAGTTGGTTAGAATTAAGTACAAGCAAGTTACTTAGAAAAATATCATGCCATGTTCATCATGCCTGCCATATAGCAAGTATGCAGTTATGTGAGCTATTGTTAGTAGAAAAAGACCATAAGAAGTTACTGGTTAAGCAGAAAATATTATAGTACTTTTAAAAACACCTATGAGGTGTTTGTTTAAATATTTGAGACATACTCTCAAGGAGAAAACTTAATTATCTTTTGACATACACAGATTCATTTTAAGGAAAAACAATCTTTTTTCTTTTTTGTTTATGGTTTGTTTGTTGTTTTGTGTTGTTGTTTTAAGACAGGGTTTCTCTGTGTAACCTTGGTTGTACTAGAACTCATTCTGTAGAGCAGACTGGTCCTGAACTCACAGAGATCCTCCTGTGCCTCTGCCTCCTGAGTGCTGAGTGCTAAGATTAAAGGGATGTGCCTGTGCCACCATGCCCAGCCCTCTTCCCTGCTCTTAAATGTATGATTTCATCATAAACTGTCAGAAGATGAATCAAAATTGATCAATCAAGACAAGCATATTATTTCTGAATCCACAAGTTTGCACATTTCTGTGCTTTATACATTTTTGTTTTGGGCTAGCAGATTTATTCTACTAAGAAATCCTGACTAGTCTTATGATTACTGGTATTTATAACACTCATTCTCTAGGCTAGTAGTGAAAATAAAAGTAGGTCAGACTTGCTTAAAGAGGTATATCTAGAAAGATCTACATTTTCAGCAATCACATCTACAAGTTCTAACATGTAAACAGATATTTAGACAGAATTGACTAATAAGTTGTGTCCTGTTGAGTTCCTCTTCAAAATTTAAGATCTGCTTAAAGTTTCAGAATTTTGGAATTGTCAGATACTGTCCATGTTAGGTTTATTTTAGTCTTGAAACAAAGCAACAAAAAAATTACCTCAATCGTGGCTTCTATCTTTAAGATATCTGTGTTTGCATATTGACTCATGGCCTAGGAAAAAAAAAGTCCTGTCATGAGGCTGGAGAGACGGTTCAGTGACCAAGAGTGCTGGCTAATTCTCTGGAGGACCCAGGTTTGATTCCTGGAACCCATGTGGTCTCAAAACCATTTGTAACTCTAGTCCAAGTTGATCTGAAACCTTCTTCAGGCCTCTGTGAGCACTGGACATGTGCATGATGTACAGATAAACATACAGCCAAAATACCCATATACATAAAAAATAAAAAATTTAAGACCAGTAGTATTATTTCAGTTCACTATTAGAATCCATATGATAGGCTGGAGAGATTGCTCAGCCAATTAAAGGCTAACCTCACGACCAAAAATATAAGAATCCATAGGATGTGGAAAAAATGAGAATGTATTTAGACTTTCTATTTTTGTCACTATTAATCATTTATTTATTTTGTATTTTTTAATTAAACTTACCCTTTACTGCTATTTTAATTTTGAGTTAATTTTCATTTTTACATAATAATAATTTACTTTATTCAAAATAGGTTTCATATATTTAAAAAAAAATTATTACAATTTATTCATTCTGTATCCCAGCTGTAGCCACCTCCATTGTCCCTTCCAGATGCTGCCCTTCCTCTTCTCCAATGCCCCTTCCCCAGTCTACTGATAGGGGAGGTACTCCTCATCATCAATCTGACCGTAGCCTATCAGGCCTCATCAGGATTGTCTGCATTGTCTTCCTCTGTGGCCTGGTAAGGCTGCCTCCTGCCTCACAGGGAGGTAATCAAAGAGCCAGCCACTGATTTCATGTCAGAGACAGCCCCTGTTCCCCTGATTAGGGAGCCCATTTGGAGACTAAGCTGCCCTGGGCTACATCTCTGCAGGGGTTCTAGGTTATCACCTTGAGTAGACCTTGATTAAAGTATTAGTCTCAGAAAAGACCCCTGGGCCTAGATTGTTTGGTTCTGTTGCTCTCCTTGTGGAGCTCCTGTCCCCTCCAAGTTTTTTTATCTCCCCCTTATGTCCTAACATTCCCTGCACTCTCCCCAAAGTTTGGCTATGAGTCTCAGCATTTGCTTTCATACCCTGCTGGGTAGAGTCTTTCAGAGGCCAACTGTGGTAGGTTCCTGTCTTGTTTCTTGTTTCACTCTCTTCCAATGTCTATCCTGTTTGTCTTACTGAAAGAAGACTTACCATCTTACCAGGGTCCCCATTCTTGCTTAACTTCTTTAGTTGTACAGATTTTACTATGATTGTCCTATATTATATGTCCAACATCCACTTATAAGTGAGTATATACCATGTAAACTTTTGGGATACCTCACTCAGGATGATCTTTTCTAGATCCCACCATTTGCCTGCAAATTTCATGATTTCCTTGTTTTTAATTGCTGAGTAGTATTCCATTATGTAAATGTACCACAATTTCTGTATCCATTCCTCCACTGAGGGGCATCTGGGTTGTTTTCAGAATCTGGCTGTTATGAATAAAGCTGCTACAAAAATGGTTGAGGAAATATCCTTGTTGTTTCCTTGAACATATTTTGGATTATATGCCCAGGAGTAGTATAGCTGGATCTAGAGGTAGCTCTATTCCTAATTGTCTGAGAAAGTGCCCGATTGATTTGCAAAGTGGTTGTACCAGTTTACATTCCTACCAGCAATGGAGGAGGGTTCCCCTTTTTCCACATCCTCTCCAGTATGTGTTGTCACTTGAGTTTTTGATTTTAGCCATTCTGATGGGTGTAAGGTGAAATCTCAGGGTCATTTTGTTTTGCATCTCCCTGAGGACTAAGGATGTTGAGCATGTGGTTTATTTAATTAGATTTTGTGTATATGGTCGATTACATTGATGGATTTCCATATATTGAACCACCACTGCACACCCAGGATGATGCCTACTTGGTCATAGTGGATGATAACCTTGATGTGTTTTTGGATTCGGTGTGCTAGTATTTTGTTGAGTATTTTTTGCATCAATGTTCATAAGGGAGATTGGCCTGAAATTCTTTTTCTTTTTTGAGTCTTGTTGAGGTTTAGGTATCAAGGTGACTCTGGCTTCATAGAATGAGTATGGGAATGATCCTTCTGTTTCTATTTTGTGGAATACTTTTAAAGAATATTGGTGTTAGCTCTTCCTTGAAGGTCTGGTAGAATTCTGTGCTGAAACCATCTGGCCCTGGACTGTTTTTGGATGGGAGACTCTTGATGACAGCTTCTATTTCCTTAGGGGATATAGGCTATTTAATTGATTTACCTAGTCTTGATTCAGCTTTGGTAAGTGGAATCGATCAAGAAAATTGTCCATTTCATTTAGATTTTCAAATTTTGTGCCGTATAGGCTTTTGAAATAAGACTTAATGATTGTTGGGATTTCCTCAGTGTCTCTTGTGTTATGTCCCTCTTTTCATTTCTGATTTTGTTGATTTGGATAGTGTCTCTCTGCCTTTTAGTTAGTTTGGCTAAGGGTTTGTCTATCTTGTTGATTTTTCTTAAAGAACCAGCTCTTGGTTTCATTGACTCTTTGAACTATTCTGTTTCTAATTTATTGATTTCAGCCTTGATTTTGATTATTTCCATTCATCTGCTCCTCTTGGGTGTGTCTGCTTTTTTTTTCCTAGGGCTTTCAGGTGAGCCATTAAGTTGCTTGAATGAGACGTTTTGAATTTCTTCTCAAAGCCACTTAGTGCTATGAACTTTCCTCTTAGCATTGCTTTCATTGTGTCCCATAAGTTTCGGTATGTTGTGCCTTCATTTTCATTGAATTCTAAGAAGTCTTTCATTTCTTTATTTCTTCCCTGACCCCACTGTCATTGAGTAGCAAGGTGTTCAGTTTTCATGTGTGTGTAGGCTTTTTTATTTATTTATTTATTTCTCCCCTGATGCAGCTGTTATTGAGTAGCGAGTTGTTCAGTTTCTGTGTGTGTGTAGGCTTTTTGCTATTTCTGTTGTTGAGGTCCAGCATTAATCCATGGTAATCAGATAGGATACAAGGGATTATTTCAATCTTCCTGTATCTGTTGTGGCTTGCTTTGTGACCAACTATATAGTCTATTTTGGAAAAGGTTCCTTGAGGTTTTGAGAAGAAGGTAATTGTGTGTGTGTGTGTGTGTGTGTGTGTGTGTGTGTGTGTGTGTGTGTGTGTGTTTAGGTGAAAGGTTCTGTAGATGTCTGTTAGGTCCATTTGATTCATGACCTCTGTTAGAGTCATTGTTTCTTTGTTTAATTTCTGTTTTCTTGACCTGTCCTTTGTTGAGAGTGGAGCGTTGAAGTCTCCCCTATTAATATGTGGGGATCTATGTGTGGTTTAAGTTTTACTAAGGTTTCTTTTACAAATGTGGGTGCCCTTGTATTTGGGACATAGATGCTCAGGTTTGTGATGTTTTCTTGGTGGAATTTTCCCTTGATGAGTATGAAGTGACCTTCCCCATCTCTTTTGATTAATTTTGGTTCAAAGTCTATTTGGCTGAAAGATATTAGCATAGCTACTCCTGCTTGCTTCTTGGGTCCATTTGCTTGGAAAATCATCTTTCTGTCCTTTACTCTTAGGTTATATCTATTTTTGTGACTTAGCTGTGTTTCTTGTATAAACAGATTGTTGGAACTTGTTTATGTATCCATTCTGTTAGTCTGTGTCTTTACTGGAGAGTTGAGTCCATTGATGTTGAGAGAGGTTAATTTTGTTTGAAAATCTATTTTATTAGCTATTAGAATGGCTATTCCTGCTTGTTTCTTACGTCCATTTGCTTGGAAAACTGTCTTCCAGCCCTTTACTCTCAGGTAATGTCTATCATTGTGGCTTAGGTGTGTTTCTGGTATGGTACAGATTGTTGGGTCTTGTTTATGTATCCATTCTGTTAGTCTGTGTCTTTTTATTGGAGAATTGAGTCCATTGATGTTGAGGGACTTTAATGACCAGTGGCTGTTAGATCCTTTGATTTTGATGTTTGCTGTGATAGTGTGTTTGTATGCTTGACTACTTTTAGTTTTTCTGTAATGAGGTTATTTATTTCTTGTGTTTTCCTGAATGTAGTTAGCATTCTTGGGTTGTATTTTTCCTTTTAATATTTTCTGTAACACTGGATTTGTGGGTAGGTATTGTTTAAATTTGTTTTCATTGTTGAATATCTTCTTTTTTTAATTTTATTTTTTTCTTATCAGTTACATTTTATTAACTCTGTATCCCAGCCGTGTCCGGATCCCCCATTTCCTCCCAGTCCCTCCCTCCCTCCCTCATCTCCACCGTGCCCCTTGCCAAGTCCACTGATAGGGGGACCTCCTCCCCATTCATCTGATCCTGTTTTATCAGGTATCTTCAGGACTGGCTGCAAAGCTCTCCTCTGTGGCTTTTCTCCACCTATGATGACTGAGAGTTTTGCTGAGTATAGTAGCCTGGGCTGACATCTGTGTTCTCTTAGGGCCTGCATGATATCTGTCCAGGCCCTTCTGGCTTTCATAGTCTCTGTTGAGAAGTCAGGTGTGATTTTGATGGGTTTGTCATTATATATTACTTGGCCTTTTTCCCTTGCAGTTTTTAGTATTTTTTTTTCTTTGTTCTCTATACTTACTGTTTTGATTATTATGTGGTGGAAGGATTTTCTTTTCTGGTCTAATTTATTGGGTGTTATGTAGGCCTCTTGTATTCTTATAGGCCTCTCCTTTATTTTGGGAAAATTTTCTTCTATGATTTTGTTGAAAATATTTTCTGGGCCTTGGAGACGGGAATCTTCTTTTTCCTCTATTCCTATTATTCTTAGGTTTTGTCTTTTCATGTTGTCTTGGATTTCTTGGATGGTTTTGTCAGGAATTTTTTAGATTTAACATTTTCTTTGACAGATACATCGATTTCTTCCATTGTATCTTCTACCATGATATTCTTTCTTCCATCTCTTGTAGTCTGCTGGTTATGCTTACCTCTGTAGTTCCTGTTTTCTTCCCTAAGTTCTCCCTCTCCATGTTTTCTTCCGTTTGTGTTTCCTTTAATTTTTCCAATTCTATCTTCAGATCTTGAACTGTTTTGTTGATTTCCTTCACCTGTCTGATTGTATTTTCCTCTTTTTCCTTCAATTCCTTCACCTGTTTGTTTGAACATTCCTCTGTTTCTTTTATTTCTTTCAGTGATTTAATTATTTCTTCTCTGAAGGCCATAAAATGTTTGGCTGCATCTTATTGAATTTCTTTACAGATGGCCCTAATCTGTTTGACTTTATCTTCCTCTATTTCTTTATGCTTTTTATTTTTTTCCTTCATTATCTTCTTCATAAGCATAGATGTAAGGTCATCTTCCTGAATTTCACTTCTGATTAGGTGTCCAGGGCTACTTGCCCCTGGGTAACTGGGTTCTGGGGATGCCATACTGCTTTGACTTTTGTTGGTTATGCTTTTATGCTGGCCTCTACCCATCTGGCTGTCTCAGGTGTTGGTTGTTAGTTTCTGGTACCTGCTGGAATCCTGGAGTGGGGAGAATCTCCTTGGCGCAAGGTGGTTGTTTCTGAAGGAGGCCTCCTCAGCTTTTTTAGGCATGGTCACCGAATGGCAGGTGCGTCTCAGGAATTGCCACAGCTCATCTCAGGCATATGTACCTTTGTGGTAACTGTGGTTATTGGTAGTCAGGGGGCCTCTCCTCTCACCAGGAGAAGTCCTGGAGACAGCTGCCTTGCCTATGGGTTTCTTGCTCTGAATTTAGTGAGCTGATGATCTTACACTGTGTTTGCTGGGCACAGCCCTCTTGAAGAACCAGGGAACCCTGCAACTTGATCAGTTTGGCTAGGAAGACAGGTTGGGCCTTGAGGCAGTGTCTGGGAGCTGATCTTGGGGATCCTAGGCTTCTGTAGATCTGAAGTTGGAGCTCTCTGCCCCAGTACCCAAGCATTAATCAGTGGCAGGTAAGTACAGTACTCATGCGTGCAGCAGGAGGCTAAAACCTGGAGCCTGTGGAAACCCAGAAACTTTTCTAGAGCTGGATGTCCTGAGGTCAGACCTGATGTTTCCCTCACTGTTGGGTTTCCTCCCGACAGGGAGACCCAATCTGTTTTAAGGTCCACAGTTTGGTCTGGGATAATGACCAAACATGCACAGGTGCAGGCGAGTGGCCCTGAGCTGGTGACTGGGCACTTGCAGGAATCCGGGAACTTTTCCTGAGAACTTTTCGGGCGTGGGGGTGGGTCAGTTGAGTGACCTGATGTTTCCCTCCCCCACCCCCTGACAGGGAAACCCAGACTCTGGTGCCCTGGGGCCCACAGTTCAGTCTGGGACAGTGAGTCCGGCATGAAGGCAGGTCTCCGGGCTGGCAGCTGAGCAAATGCCCGACCCTGGGACCTTTTCCAGGGATTCTCTGGGTGACCTGAGGTTGGTCCTGATTGCCTCCTTCATGGTGGAGTTTTCTCTTGCCCGGAAAAAAAGTCTCTGGTGTTGTGGGGCCCACAGTTCAGTCTGGGATCATGGTCAGAGCATGTAGGCATGTGGCTCTGGGTTGGACACCAAGCACCTGCTGGGACCTAGGAACTCTTCCAGGATTTAGCTGGGTGACCTGAGAATGGACCTGATTGCTTCCCACACCGTGGGTTTTCCTCTCCTGGGAAACACAACTGCTGGTGTTTTAGGGCCCAGCGTTCCATCTGCTGGTTGCTGTGTAATCACTACTGTCCTGCTCATCAGACACAGTGTCCTCTTGGCACCGCCATCTTGCATCTCCCCCATCCCCAGATTTAGACTTTCTGAGAAGAACTTTTCTCAGACGACTTCAAGTAGCTGACATTTTCTTGCCCAGTGAATGGGACAAGGTAGATTATTCTTTAAATAAAATGACTTTCTCTTATCCTTTCAGTTGGTGTCCTCCAAAATACAGGTGAGCAAACTTGAAAGCAGCCTGAATGAGACCAAAGCCAACTATATTGGTGCGCAGAAGATGCGGTATGAGGAGAAAAATCAGTTTGCTGAGATAGAGACAGAGCTAAAAGCAAAGCTGGTCAAAGTGGAGCAAGAGCACCAAGAAAAGGTAACTTTTAGCAAGACAAAAAGTTGTCATGGTGAAGCTGAGGGTGATACTGCCTGTGGTCATTTATTTCTTAAAAGTAGTAAAGTATGCCTGAGATGGTGGCTGATACCTGTAAGCCTAGCACTCTGGGAGGCTAAGGCAGAAGAATCATCTCAAGTTAAAAGTCAGTCTGGACTACATTGAGAACCTATCACTATCTGAAAAATAAATAACAAACAGTAGTAACGCATGAAGCTTCCTTCTTTCAAAAGTCTATATGGTCGTTTTCCACATTTTGCAAGTAAGTAACCTGAAACAGAAGTGGCTTGTCTAAGTGGCTGTAACCAGTGCCTCAAGTTCCAAGGTTAACACGCTGAGAAACTCCTTTTCTAGGTTTATTGCTTTGGACCATGAAAGGAAAAGATGTTCTTTACCTTTAACTCACAAAAATGTTATGTGAACCACTGCTTAAACTAGATAACATCCTTCCCCGCCCCCCCTTACCACTTTGATGTCACCCAGTATATTGTGTCTTTCTTTAGGTGTTGTATCTTCTCAGCCAGCTGCAGCAATGCCAAATGACAGAGAAGCAGCTGGAGGAGTCAGTCAGTGATAAGGAACAACAGCTGCTGAACACACTGAAGTGTCAGGTATGCAAAACATGATGGAGAATCCTGTCTCTTTTGAGCCATAACACTCGCAGCAGAAAGTAATTAACCACTGACAAACCAGAGCCTTTCCTGCTTTGAGGCTCCACTGGTCTGGTTAGGGAAAATCAGTGTAGCTACAATAAGAATAACCTACTTTTCAGTACTGAAACAGAAGCCTCCATGTCAGACTTAGATCTCCTGATTCTTTTGTCTTAACCCTAAGCTTTAGAACTAAGGAAGCAAAATCATCTAGCATTTACTTAAAATCTTGACGGCATTCCAGCCAAGTACCATGCATGGAGATAACCTAGAACCCCTGCACAGATGTAGCCCATGGCAGTTCAGTGTCCAAGTGGGTTCCATAGTAATGGGAAGAGGGACTGCCTCTGATATAAACTGTTTGGCCTACTCTTTGATCACCTCTCCCTGAGGGGGAAGCAGCCTTACTAGGCCACAGAAGATGACAATGCAGCCAGTCCTGATGAGAACTGATAGACTAAGATCAGAAGGAAGGAGAGGGGGACCTCCCCTATCAGTGGACTTGGGGAGGGCCATGCATGAAGAAGGGAGAGGAAAGGTGAGATTAAGAGGGGAGGAGGGAGGGGTTTATGGGGGGATACAAAGTGAATAAAGTGTAATTAATAAAAAAATTTAAAAAAAAATCTTGACGGCAGGGTCCTGAAGAGGTGGCTTATTGGTTAAGAATGCTTGGTACTCTTACAGAGGACTTGAGTTTTCAGCACATGTCAGGCAGCTGACAGCTACGTGGAATGCCAGCTCCAGGAGGAATCCCGTGCCTAGCCTTCAGTCTCTATAGGCAACTGCATACATATGCACATATTCATAATGAGAAATAATAAAAATAAATTGCAAAAATCCTGAGGACATTAAAATGTGTCTCTCTGAGCTTGTTCTGAATAGACCTTACATGTTAAAAATATGTCCAGGATCTAAAATTCTTTTAAAGTCTGGAAACACCACACCCTGTAGTAACATGTTAGAACACTATTTTAGTCCAAACTTAAAATCTGATTCCTACACCATCAGTCTCCAGGGTTCCCTTAGTACTTCACAACCTCAAGACATAACCAGATTAGTTAAAGTTGTATACATGAATCCAGTTGCCATAATTGCAAGCAAGTTTAATTAGACTTGTTAGAGTAGCATGCAGAACAGCAAGTTTAATTAGACTTGTTAGAGTAGCATGCAGAACAGCTAGTCTGTATGAGAAGGTTGCACAGAAGAATCTGCAGATTTCAAGGAACAGCTAATGCTGTGTGGGTTTCTGAACCGGCATACTGATATTCATTGGCGCTATGAGAATAAGAAAGGATAAGAAAAATTGCTTCCTGCAAGCATATTCAGGGCTGCTGGGCAATACTGAAATATAAGATACATTCAGGGAACAAAGAATGAGGTATTTTTCTGTGTACCTTTTGCCTTGTGTGTAAAAACCATCATCTACCAGCCACTTAAAAGCATTGTTTTTGGGGCTGGAGAGATGGTTCAGTGGTTAAGAGCGCTGTCTGCTCTTGCAGAAGACCCAGGCTCAATTCCCAGCACCCACATGGCAGCTCACAACTGTCTGTAACTCCAGCTCCAAGGGATCTGATACCTTCACACTGAAGCACATAGAATAAAATAATTTAAATAAAAGAAAGCATTGTTTTAATCTGAGCTGTTTGGGAACTCTTATGTGGGGCCCAAAAATAACGCCACCTATAACTATGCAATCTGGAAATAGGATGAAGAGCTTAAGAAGATGCAAGAATTATGTGAGCAAAATCAGCAGCTTCTCCAAGAAAACAATGCCATCAAGCAGGTAAGATGACTTCCCACCCACTTGATAAGTCTCAGGAGAGTTGCGATTGAGGCTAGGCCTTGGAAGCAACCCTCAGTTTAGATGACTATATTTAGCCGGATTATGGGAAGTCTTCATCAAATTTTTGCGTGATCCAATCATGTTCATTTCAAAGTATTAGAAACACAAGTATTTGCCAGGCATAGTGGTAAACAACTTTAATCCCAGCACTCAGGAGGCAGCGACTCCACTACCCCACTGTCACACAGCCTCGCTTTATTGTGGTATACAAGGAAGCTAGCTTAGGTCTGGAATCTTTGGTTTAGCCACAAACACTCCCAAATCTGTCCTAACATGATATACTTTGTCTCTCCTATTCAAACAGAAACTGACCCTCCTCCAAGTAGCCAGAAAAGAGAAACCCTATCTTATGAGAAATGTTCTTCAGTCTCCAGATTCTTCCTTTGAATATATTCCACCTAAGGTAAAATGTTCAGTCATGTATGATACCTTTGCATAGCCCAGGTTTGAGTGAGTGTACAAAGCCTGGCTTGTAATCAGCTATAAGAAAGAGTAAGGAGTCCCAAATAAAACTAGAATATAATTCTAAGGAAAATAGGCCTCCGGCTTCCTCCGAAGGCTAACTGTAGTCTATCATACACAGTTATTATGTAACACAGCTGAGAAGGAGCAGAAGAAAAGAACTATGTTCAGCTGTCCATCCAGAGATGTTTGTCTTATTAAATATGACTCCTCTCTTCCTTCCTCAGATTGATTAGCCTTCAGTTTCTAGTTCTTCAAAGACTATGCAAGGTCAAAGTCTTTAGCCTTTGGAATTTTTGTGATTGGCAAAACCAAGTGGAATATATTTAAGAAGTCTGAAATCTCTGTAAATAGCCAGCAATAGTTACGGAGAAGATAGCCTGGCAACATATATTTTTCAAAAGCTTTATTAACTATCTCAATTTCTTTTTGTAGCCCAAACCTTGCCGTGTTAAAGAAAAATGTCCAGAGGAAAGCTTTGCCATTGAGGACCTACAGTGTTCTGTAACTGAGCAGGAGAGTGATGACAATGATGACTATGCTGATGAGGAGTGGATTCCAACAAAATTAGTCAAGGTGTCCAAGAAGAACACCCATGGGGTATGAGCCAGCTCTCCAGTTTCCCTTGTTAGAGTTGTTTCTCAGTGAGCTAGCGTCTGAATTTCAAATTAAGGATTGAGAAATTGGATGTAGCCTGCCCTGCATCCAAGCTCTTTGGAGCTCCACTGATGGAGACTTGCTAGACTATCTCTGTATGGACTATGAGACCATCAGGCACACCTGAGGATTCAGGTTGGCTGGCTCCCATTGATTTTTCAGGATCATGGCAGTCTGAGTAGGTAGCATTCTGTACCATTTCGCTTACGCTGATTCGCAAGTGATCATCCCAGCCCATGTTACGTAGCTTTTTTATGGTTGAACCAACCATTATCACACCTCATCTTTCAATAATTATAAAAAAAAATGTTCACAGATGTATTTATTGTTTGCCTCTCAGAGATAGACTTCAGATCCACAAGAGGGAAGTAGATGGTCACCGAAACAAGTTGTGGCCAGTACTTGAACTTAGTGTTTTGATCCCCAGAGCCAATTTCACCATATTATGATGGTTACATTAAAAAAACAAACAAACTTGGGCCATAAGCTGAGTACTTTATCTTCCTTACCTGTTATGGTGTTTTGCTTTTTCTCACAAGGCTAAGGAGCAAATGGAATCAGAGAAACAATAAATAAGAATGCAAATGCTAAGTTAAGGTTAATTAGAAATAATCTGACTTGAAGGGGGGTGTTTTGTTTTGTTTTGTTTTTTAAAACTCTTTTCTTTCTTTTTAATAATTTATTTAATTTTATTTGATGTGCATTAGTGTGAAGTTGTCAGATCCCTTGGAATTGGGGTTACAGACAGTTGTGAGCTGCCATGTGGGTGCTGGGAATTGAACCTGGGTCCTTTGGAAGAGCAGACAGTGCTCTTAACCACTGAGCCATCTCTCCAGCCCCCCCCCCCCTTTTTTTAAGAGATAGTGCCGCATATAATCCCAGGCTAGGCTTGAACTCACCATGTAGTCTAAGATGATGTTTCACTCCTACTCCTCCTGCCTCTACCTCCTAAGTGCTGAAATTAGACATGGGCTTGCAGTACCATGCCCACTTCAAACCCATTCTGACTTTAAGGCACACTTTATTTACTCCTCCAATGCCAGACCTTCATAAGTGGTAAAGACAGGTGTCTTATACTAAAACACTAGTTTCCAGAATACTATGGTTCATCATCACTAGTCCACCTATTCCCTGTAACCACATTCTTAGAGAATGGCTCCTAACCTCTAATTCACTGGTTTCCTAGAAGTGGACTTGATTTGACCAGTTTTGTAAAGCCAAATGCTAAAGTAAAGCAGACCACAAGGAATAAACAGCTAGATGGTGTTATTGTTGGTCAACTAGCCACATTGCAAATGTGTTAATGGGGAAACCAAAGGAATAGAAAGAAGCATATCTAGAACTTCAGTACATTCATCTCAGGAAGAGTAATTGGAAGGGTTTGGGTTTTTAAGGGCCGACCAGAAGAGGTAATGATGAAGAAGTTAACACAGAAGGATGTGACCATTGCTGTGGAATAAGGTAGAAAGGGAAAGACCATGTTGAGAATATGGGGGAGAACACTTCTGACATAATAAATAGTATATTGTAAAGACTCGAAACAGAGTAGGGACACTTAGAAAAAATGAAGCAGCACGTGAATGTCATCACCCTGGAACTGGAGTTAGAGATGGTTATGAACTACCATGTGGGTGCTGGGAATCAAATCTAGGTCCTCTGTCAAGGCACCAAGTTCTCTTAAATACAGAGCCATCTCCCTAGCCCCCAATGCCTGTCTTCCCTCAACAAACATTTACACTATTATGATTGAAGTAACAGGGTGAGCTGAATTGTAGATTAAATGGCATCTAAGTTAAGAAGGCAGAGTTTGGAAGCATACACAAAAGCAAAAGGATAGAAGGCCTAAAACCTTTAGAAAGGAGTTTGCAGGTATGAAACAATTATGGGTACACTTGTTTTTGTGGAAAGTTTAATATATCAACACTATTGCCCCAACTTAAAAGGAAAATACCAAAACATAGCAAATATTATAACTAAATACTACCTACTGTTAATGATATTGTATTTCTAAGATACTATAAAATGATGCTGACTGGTTGATATGATCATCATCTTATGCTTATTAAAAAAGATACTACATCTTTGTCAAAAATCAGGTGTCCATAGGTGTATGGGATTATTTCTGGGTCTTCTATTCAGTTCCATTGATTCACCATTCTGTTTCTATGCCAGTACCATGCAGTTTTTAGTATTGTTGCTCTATAGTACAACTTAAGATCAGGGGTGGAGATACCTCCAGAAGATCTTTTATTGTAGAGGATTGTTTTAGCAATTCTGGGTTTCTTGTTTCTTTCCATATGAAGTTGAGAATTTTTCTTTCCAGGTCTGTAAAGAATTCTGTTGGTAATTTGATGGGAATTGCATTGAATCTGTAGATTGTTTTTGGTAAGATGGCCATTTTTACTATGTTAATCCTGCCAAGCCATGAGCATGGGAGATCTTTCCATCTTCTGATATCTTCTTCTAATTCTTTCTTCAGAGACTTGAAATTTTTTTCATACAAGTCTTTGACTTGCTTGGTTAGGGTGAGTAAATGTTTCTAAGTCCTACCCTGGTATTCTTTATTCTTTGCGTTTAAAATTTGACCAGATCTTACTCTTCTGAGATGTACTCAACTTGCTTCTAGATAAAAGAGTACTCCCAACCGTAGTTTTTCTCAAGGGAGATTTTAAAAATAGAACCTGGGGCTCTACTTCTAGATGTTCTGATTGAGTTGATCAGAGATAGAACTTGGAGTTTTAGAACGCTTCCCCCAAGATTTTTTTTTTTTTAATATTATGTGTTGTGGTTCCATGTGGGTGAGTGCCACATGTGTGCAGGTGCTTGAGCACAGAAAATCCTTGGATCCTGTGGGTGCTAGGAACTGAATTCTAGTCCTCTGGAAAAGCAGCAAGCACTCTTAACCACTAAGCTACCTCTTTAGCCCCTACAGATATTTTTCTAGCCCCTGCTGAGAACTGGCAAACCATCTGTGCTATGTCTTGAGGTATGTTGGTGGATTGCCAGCAGTTTTGCTAAAGTCGTATCAAAGTCCCTCTCTGGCATTCTAATCTGCTTCCTGGTTTGAGGGAGAATTAAGATGAAGTTATAGTTTATATGTATGACATTCATGTGGCTGCATCTGTGAACTGGGTCATGAGCGTTCACCCCTACCATTACCACTACCAAATGCCTATCTCTAGCCTCTGCTGGCTTGAAGATTAACAACAGCAGAAGTCCATGGCAGCTAGCATTTAGAAAATTCTTTTTGTATAGGTGAAGTATGCTATTCTAAAAAAAAAATCATCTCCCAGGTCTTAGCTATGGAAAAGGCCAATCACTCATGACTATCCTTCAGGTATTATTTGTAATATACTATGTGACAAAATAGAGCAATGCTGACAGGGTAAAAGAGCATTTTTAAAGCCTATAGATGAGTCATGAGTGGACAGAGGAACCAGACTATAGTAATAAATCAAGGCCTTTCTGAAGGAGCATCTGTAAGACAGGTTATGGAACACTTGTTTTTTCCTTGTATTACTCAAAATAGCTAAAGGGATTTAAATTTTATTATAATGTATCTTGTTGATAAAGATGCCTAAAATAGACATTTTTTTGTTTGGTTTGGTGTTTGTTTGTTTGTTTGTTTGTTTGTTTGTTTGTTTTGAGACAAGGTTTCTCTGTATAACGGCCTTGGCTGTCCTGGGACTGAACTCTGTAGACCAGGCTGGCCTCAAATTCACAGAGATCTACCTGCCTCTGCTTCCTGAGTGCTGAGATTAAAGGTGTCAGACACTCCTCTCAGCTAAAATGGACATTCTTATCTAATACTATAGAAGTATAAATTGGTATACCACTACTCTGGAGGGCAGCCTGAAAATATAGGAAACTTTAAAAATATTCTCATCATGCTCAGTTCAGGAGCACATATATAAAAACTGTTCCTATTCTTTAATCCAGTAGTTATATACATAGTAATTCATACTAAGGAAATAGTCATCAATATGGAAATTGCAGTATTCATTCAGTGAATCTTTTGTAAGTAGCTTTGTGTCAGGATTGAACACTATATTTGAGAATACAACAGTTAACTTTGTCATCGTGAACACATTCTTACAGGAAAAGACATAGTAACCAGAAAAACAAAATAGTTCTGAATGGTAATATAGAAGAAAACAAAACTCCACAGTGACATCATAGGAATGATGGGGAGGGGAAAGGCTATTTGGGAAACAAAGAAATAGTTAAGATGAGATCTAAATAAAATCAGGAGTACCAGGCATAGTGGTATACACCTGTAATCCTGGCACTCTGGAGACTAACACAGAAGAACTACAAGTTCAAGGCCAGCCTGGGCTATGTAGTGAAAGCCTAAGTCATAAAAATGAAAGTGAGAGAAGAGAGGGAGTGAAGGAGGAAAGGAAAGAGCAATTGAAAAGACCTCAGCAAAAGAATGGGCTTTGCCTCTCAAAGAATACCTGAGAAGGCCATTGTGGCTATCGTGTGTTAAGAAGCGGGAAAGGTAAAGTTAGGTGTAGTGAGGCCAGATTTAGAAGGACTTGCCTGTACATATGCTTTACATTATATTTGGGTACAAGGATAGTCGCTGTAATGTGATTTGTAATAGCAAATATTTTCTTTCAAAACTATCTTAATATCTAACACTAGGGGAGTGGTTAAATAAATTGATGTATCTACATGATGGACTACTGTATACAGTTATGAAATCATGACTTGGGCTTTCAAATTCTGTCGAGTGATAGACATTATCTTCCAGATCAGAAAAAAAAATGTTATTGTGGTTTCCTTTATAGCTACAGAACAAAGACGATAGTTCTCATGTGAAAGGCACCCAAGATCTTGAATTTTATTATAAACTCAGGATGAGTCCACAGAGATATGACCAGAAAAAAAATGCTGACAGTTGTGATTTCAGGCCTTGTTAATCACCAGACTATTGGATTCATTTCTGTTGGGAGATTGGAAGGGATTGTTTTGGGTTTCTGAAAGGATCTCACTGTGTAGCCCTGGCTGCTCTGGAATTCTCTTGTGTATGTCGGGTTGTCTGCCTCTGCCTCCCTGAGTCCTGGGATTAAATGTTTGGGCTACCATGACCCACTGCACAGACTACTTTAAAGCTAGATCTCCCCATATATTGTACTTGTACAGCTGATTTCGGAACACCTGAATGCCAATCTTTAATTTATCCCTATTGTGTTTTTTCTTTGTACTTACAGCTTATTCTACCCTGTCAAAATATTTTTAGATTGTGATTTTTGTTATCTTAACTATTAATCATTCTTCCAGCTTTTTGCCATTGATAGAGCCTGATAAAGAAGCTACCTTGTAAACTGGCTATAACATTGTGTATGTGTGTGTGTGTGTGTGTGTGTGTGTGTGTCTGTGTGTGTGTGTGTGTGTGTGTCTGTGTGTGTGTGTGTCTGTGTGTGTGTGTATATAATGAAAGCTGCAGTTTCAGTGACTTTTTTTCCATTTTTTGTTAATTCAATTTACATCTCAATCATAGGCCCCTCCCTCCTCTCTTCCCAGTCCCACCTTCCCTCATGCATCCCCCCTCCCCTATTCCTCAGAATAGGAGAGCCCCTCCTACCCAGACACCCAGCTCATCTATTCACATGAAGGCTGAGTTTGTCTTCCTCCCTTGTGGCCTAGTAGCTAAGTCCCATCAGGGGGAACTGAACAAAAAGCAGACAACATAGTCCATGTCAGAGATATCCCCCACTCCCCTAACTCATGGGCCCATATGAGGCTTAAGATGCCCATTGGCTACTTATAAATAGAGGACCTAGGTCCGTACCATGCATTGTCCTTGGTTGGCACTTCAGACACCATAGGCCCTTCTGGGTACTGGTTGATTGGCTCTGATGATCTCGTTGTGGAGTTTTGTAACCTAAAAGTTCATTTATCCTTCTCCCTTCTTTGCCAGTAGACTCCTGGTATTTCTCCCTTGTTTAGCTATGAGTCTCAGTATCTGTTTCTAGCAGTTGCTGGGCAGAGCTTTTAAGAGGATAACTGGTAGGCTCCTGCCTGCAAGTATATCAGAGTATCATCAATAATGATAGAGGTTTGCTTTCTTCCATGGGGTTGGTCTTAGTGTTGGGTCCAGCATTGGTTGGACATTCCCTCAATCTCTGCTCTATCTGTTGTGTCTTTGTCCCTGAAGGTCTTGTAGGTAAGGGTAAGTTTTAAATGGAGTTTTTTTTTCTCCTATTTTTTTTGGGGGGGGGTGATCTCCTCCGTCCACTAGGAATCTTGACTAGATAAAGGATGTCCTCTTCAGTCTCCATGGCCCCTGCTACTAGGAGTCTCAGCTAGAGTCCCCCTTGTATTCTCCCAGAAGCCTATTCTGACTTAGGACTGTAGCTTGTTGCAGAGATGTCCCCACCCACCATTTCTCTTTTCTCTGCAGGCCTTCTGCCCTCCTGGTTTCAGTGACTTTATTTCCTATCTTTAGTGATATGCTGAAGATGAGTTAGTGCTCAGAACAAAGCCCCAGCTGACACTGGACAAAATGTAGAAATATAGTTGGGTAGACAACAATTTGACTCAGCCCTTAAGTAAACCTAACTACCATGCTGCTGGTAGGTCTTCGCCCATGAAATTGTTACTAGTGTTTACCTGATACTTGACATGTGAGGATGTTAGTACAGCCCTCTTACTTATCTTCAGCTATACTGCCCAAAAAAGAGCATTGAATTGTTCAGTATAACCTGCTCTTAGTTAACCTAAGGTGCTTCCTGGTGATTGTGGTTAAATGAGAGGAGGGAATAGAGAAGACTGAGTTGATAAAGATGATGACACTTTTCCTTTGTTTCTAAAAAGACTTGCACATGAAGGGAAGGTACCTTAAAATGGCCACCTAATCTTTTCAGTGATGTGCCTTTCCACAAACCTGTTTTGCAGTGTTCCTGCAAAGGTTGGTGTGGGAACAAGCAATGTGGATGCAGAAAGCAAAAGTCAGACTGTAATGTGGATTGCAGCTGTGACCCCACAAAGTGTCGGAACCGCCAGCAGAGTCAGGTAAGATCAGCTTTGCTTTCCCTTATCATCCCTTAAAACCGCTCAGGAACTCCTATCCTTTTTCTCCTTCTACCCTGAAACCTGTAATCTCGCACATAGTAATCCCTACATTTCTTCCCTCTACACCCAGCCTTTCAGTCCTCAGGAATGCACTCCCCACCCCCAACCTCCAGCTTTAGATGAGAAGCTTCTGGATGATTTCTGAAACAAGAACAAGAAACAGGAAAGCAAGAATTTACAAGTAGATAGAGACACAGGATCAAACTAGTCCAGAGGCTTAGCTGGAACTGTGAAGGCCATGTGCTGAGATGGCAGCTTCCAGAGAGGAAGTTAATCCTTCTGGCATCTTGAGACAATAGTTAGTAGACCCTAATGGAGCCAAGCATTCCATGGCTCTAGGAAATAGACCCCCAGGAATGTAATCTACTAGTCACTGTTGTGAGCCAAGTTAACTGTAGCTGTCTTTATGTTGCTCTTAGGCAGAGCAAACTCAGGAAAACAAAATGTGCCCTGAAAAAAGCAGCAGCAAGCAAGTTCAATCTCTGTACTTTCTTTATACCTGCCTGTGCCCATGGCAGAAAGTATTTGCTGCAACTCTTAATGCATAATACAAGACCCCTACCAAGTGCAGTGTAGTGAACATTCATCATGCATATCCTAAACATTTACACAGGAACAGTTTGGGTTTGGGCTTTTTATATCAAATACTTCTAAACTAAGTAAGTATCAGAGGATTGAAGTGGCAAGCTATCTATAGGTCAGGCTAAAAGTGAGAGATATAGTCAGGGCCTGTAAAGGTTTCATTTAGGGTTCTAGAATCCTAAGCTGCTGCACAAAAAGATCTCTGCCCAAAACCTTTACAATTCCATTTCCATCAAAGCCATGTGCTCTTCACTTGCTTTCACATTGGGCCTTCTGGATTTCAGTTAAAGAAAACCACTGATTTGGGCCAATGTTTCCATCTTGCAGAAGAGGAAGCTAAAATCCAGAGGCAAATTGAAGTGATTTTCCTGATACACAGCTGGTCCCAGCAACTAAGATCAATCCTCAGGCTTCCTTGTTCTCAATCTAGCCATTTGTATGACAAACAGCTATAGTTCTAATCCCAGTTATATGCGGAGTCACCTTGTGACCTAAGTGACTCTATCCTTTGGGCTCTTTTTTTTTATCATAAAGGAATACTAATGCAGGTAGCCTCCTATAGGGGTGCTAATGAAGACTGTAGGCAGATTGTAGGTAGAAATTATAGGTACTATCAATGAAATGTCAAGGTTTGGCCTAATTTTATTTCTTTTCTTCTTTCTTTCTCTTTCTTTCTTTCTTTCTTTCTTTCTTTCTTTCTTTCTT
>NW_026589447.1:707403-718232 GCF_907164565.1 Psammomys obesus | reverse complement strand
ATGGCCAGGATGGAAAAAATAGTGGAAGAATCTGGGTGTTTCCACAACCTCCCAAATGGCACCACAGGCCAGGGAACAAGCCTTGAACACATGGGCCTTTGGAGAACATTGATAATCTAACATACAGATAGTACCAAGGTACAAAAAAAAGTAGTTATGTAGAGTTACAGTATTTTTGAATAATATATCCAGGAACAGAACCCAATATATATTTACTATGTATCTCTTCCTAATGCCCTAGAATCTGACTAATGGGTATAAAAAAACACTGCTTTTCAGTTACAGAAAAAAACTGCTGTCTGCCTACTTTCTCCCTTGAAAAGAGAAAAGAGGGTCAAGGCTTACTCATTTCCAATTAGAAGCTAGAAGGGGCCCAGTCTTGCAGTGCCACATACAGGCTAGATGTGAAGCCTTTTGGGAGTTTTCAAGTCTTGGGACTCATTCATGCATATTGAATCCTGCACTTGCCCCCACCCCCACCCCACCCCCCGCATACACTTCTACAGCTAAAAAGCTCTCAAACCGTCCCCACATACAAGAAAGCAGAATCCACCACAACCCAAGCAAAGGAAATTGAAAAACAACCTGCCAAGAATGACTCTCTAGGTGACCCGCTGGCCCTCCCTGGCTTCCTGCCAGCAAGCAGCCTTGCTTCTCTTTGCATTTTAATTCTGAGAGAGTTAGGGAATCTCTGCCATTGCCAAATAGAGCCTCTGGATACAATGGGAAAGCTGAGAGGGAGGGAACCAGCTCCTGGCAGAAGAGAGCCAGTCTCCCTCACTGTTTGAAATTGAGTGTGTGGAGGGGGAGGGGAAGACAGCTTATCTGTAAGAAGTCATCCTTTCCAACCAATACCCCAAGTCACTGCATCAGCCACAATCCAGGAGCTGTCCATCAGTCCTCTCCCAGCTCACAGGCAACCTGTGACCACAACTTGCTAGGCCACCTTCTTTTGTATATGTTCATCTTCCCAAAGCCTGGTACCCTAATACACTCTACACTCCTGACATGATCCAATGCTTGGTAAATAAGGCGGCAAGACTAATATCCTGGTTGAGCGTTTTATATTTGGAGAAGTAAAGGCTGTTGAATACATCCACAGGGACCCCTGGTTCGGTGATAGGCAATTTGCTGCCCAGAGTTCATAGAGTCACTTCTAGAGCATCACAAAGATGGAATTTGCAGAAATGCAAATACCCCAAGAGGAAAGGGAAGCTAACGATTGGAAGTTGTAGTCCCAGGAAGCTTGAGGTTAGACTTCCTCATATGATCAAGAGTTTCCAGGGCACTGGCAGGGCTCCTTCTTCTCACTGCCAAGATGCAAAGTGTATGTGGTCACCTCCCCCAGCTTCCCTTCCTCCTCTGCCCTCAGTCCTCCCTCCTAGAGCCAGGACAAAGCCCTCTGGCAGTGACTGGGAGGGGAACAGGAGGAGGGACAGAGGGATGGGGAAGGCTGCACAAAAGAATTCCTCACATCAAGCCCCCTGACGGCCAGCTCCAGCAAGTAAAAAGGCAACCTCCTCTCCTGCTCACTAGCGCCCATATTCCCACCATGGCTGGGCTTGGGCCATAGAACCTTTGTAGGCCTTGCAAGAGGACCCACACTTCTTCCTGTAGGTGGCAACAGTGACACCAGTTTGACCAGTGAGGCTGAGCCAGGGACTGCAAGAGAGAGGAGTCAGACAACTCGGAGAGGAGCTGGGAAGCAGAGCTGCTCGCTTGCTGAGTGAAAGGTGTGAAGTCTCGGGAAGGCTGGGGGGGTTATCGGTGGGAGCTGGGAAGTGAAGACCTGCTCACTCAACTCAGCAGGGATGGAGTCAAGGGGGTTAGGCAGCACCCCTGTCAGATTCCCTCCTTGGGGTCTTTCAGACTGGCCAGATCCTGATCCCATCTTCCAGGCAGCCCTTGAGGGAGGTAAGACTCTTGAAATCTGGGGTACACGGGGAAAGACCCTAGAAAAAGCAAGTGGTGTGGACTGGTGCTCAGGACTAGCTACTGTAGCCTGTTTCTGGGATGGGGAAAACTAGGGGTCTCCCTTCTGGGTTGACTACAGTCTACTGGGAAGGGACCCACAAGGTAAAGGTTTTCTTCCCCAGCTCCAACCCCTCAACTCCCGAGGGGAACTTAGAGTAAGGGAGCAATCTCAAGAGCAGACACACCTTGCTTCTTTTCAGGGACCCTCCCGCAGCGCACCCCTTAAGGCGCCACAGAGTGAACAAGGAGGGTCTGTCCCTTGGTACAGGACAGTTAGACACACACACACACACACACACACACACACGAAAGAGAGAGAGAGAGAGGACAGGAGAGGAAAAATTATCCTTTACGTAGTCATTTTGAAACTCATTTGTCCTGGCAGCCACTAGTCCACTAGTACACACATGTACATATGCTGACACATCACACACAGTCACACCCTGCTTCCCATCGGTGGTTCCGAGATAGAATTCTCAACTGCTGCAAACCGTATAACCCTCTCAGGTAGAATCCCACTCACCAGCCCAGCCCAGTTTGTTTTAGCCATACTCAGAACCATAAGGCACAGGAATACCCTGCCCCAAGACAACCGCCCTGCCACCGCCACTACACGCAGACACGCACACATGCACCTTTGCCCTGTGTGTGTATTGTACTTTGATTAAGGATAACTCAAAGGGTGGGGCCCCTGGGGAAGGGAAGACGGGAGCTGGGTTTCTATTTGGGGTGGAGGGTGACTATATATGATGACCGGGCAGGAAAGGACAAGGCTGGAGGCGGCGGGGTTTGGGGGGGGACTTGGATTTTCTGGGCTGGGCAGGTAGGAATGGGGCTCCTTTAGAAGGCTGGGAGTAAGAATCCAGTCGGCCTGCTCCTGAAGTCTTCCTCCTATTAGCAGTGCCCCTAACCCCTGGGAAGCAGACAGAGAATCTTTCAGTCAGGGCTTTGTGGTTTGTTCAGTCTCTGTTTCCATAGCAACTAGTCAACTAGCTGTGCCTCCCTTAGCCTGGGGTCAGAATGGGAACCTCTGCTTCAGGTTACTCCTACTTCCTGGGATGGAAGACAGCATTTGGCTGCCTCAAGCTCAGTCAGATCTGCCTTAACTTGCTGAACTGAGTTTGTCCCATCCTGGAGCAATGTCTCCTGATTTACTCTGGGCAAGCACTCCAAACCCAGGTTTGGATGTCATTAAATAGGAAGGAGCTGAAGAGAATGGTTACACATGATGCCTACAAAAAGGACCACTGACTGACTTCCTGTATATCAAAAATAAGGGGCAATGAAAGACTCCAGAAATGCTTCCTCTTGTTGAGGTTTGGAGCCAGTTACCTCATGAAATCCAGAGCTCTGGGTCTTCCTTGTGACAAGTAACCTTCTTGCTGAGTAGCGGCCTAGGCTTCTATCTATGTGCCCTTGGCTCCTCAGATACATGGGAAGGGAGGCTAGGCTCTGTCCTCTTCCAGGTCCCTGATGGTCAAGTGCTCTTTTCCCCAGGTCTTCACTATGGCGGAGTCCCCTGGCTGCTGCTCTGTCTGGGCCCACTGCCTCCACTGCATGTATAGCTGCCACTGGAAGAAATGTCCTAAACAGAAGATGCAAACCAGCAAGGTGATATAAGGATGTGGGAGGCCACAAGTTAGAAGGCAAAGGCTCTTTGAAGGGAATATGGAGACTGGGGACTGACTATTTTCATAGGCAACTGGGAGGAAGAGTTTTTCTCTCCCCAGGAAGAAAATCTCCCTCAAATACAGGAAGAGCAGCTCAGTGCAGGGCAGGAAGCTGAGCCGCCATCCTAGGGGTACCTGAGCATGAAATGGGGCTCAAGCTAAGATCTTCTCTCCTGCCCCTTTGCAGTGCGACTGCGTCTGGTTTGGCCTGCTCTTCCTCACCTTCCTCCTGTCCCTGGGATGGCTGTACATCGGGCTTGTCCTTCTCAATGATCTGCACAACTTCAATGAGTGTGTCATGTACCACCCACCCCTTCCTCACCATACGGACCAACCTACTTCCTACCCCTGTGCTCAGCTCCCACTGTCCGTCAGCCCCAGCGCTCCATGGCTCCTGTATCCCATCACTTCTGTCCTCGGAAAATTTCTCCAAGAACCGCCCCCCCCCCAGTCCCTGGAACCCTTAGCCCTATGAAGCATTTTCTCCTCACTCCCATCTAGTTATTTTCCTGGACCTAGGTACCTTAACTCTCAACTCCCCTCAGGTCACCTCCTCTCCTTGAACAACATTCTTTCCCCTCCTGCAGATTCCTGTTCCGCCACTGGGGACTCTGGATGGACTGGTCCCTGATCGCTGTGCTGCTCATCTCTCTACTGGTTACATATGCATCCTTGCTATTGGTTGGTCCAGGGACATCTGGCCTAACTCCCACATAAGCCCTTCCTTCTTGCTCAGGTCTACTGTCTGCTTCTCATCCTAACCACGGAGGGGAAGAGGATAATTCTTGGGTGGGAAGGAAATGCCAGTCTGCAAATCCTCACTAAGTGAACTTGCCATCTCTTGAAGCCTCCTAAGTGCCCCTATGCTCTATTCCCAGCTCCTGGGCCTGCTCCTACAGCTCTGTGGACAGCCTCTACATCTTCACAGTATCCACAAGGTACAGTGAAGTGGCCATGAAAGGGAGAGGCAGGTGCTGGGTGCAGCACTCTGATGGCCATTTGCTTGAGGACTTCACTTTTTCTCCCTTGGGTACAGACTAGGACCTGAAACCCAGTGCCATATTTATTGAGTGAAAGGATAGTGGTGTGTTCGACCAAATGAGGAGGTAGCCCCAGTAACCATGAGTGTCTGCTGGCAAAGAAGGCCTAGTCATTCATCCCTGTCCCCAGGTGCTACTGCTCCTCATTATGCTTCTGGTGGTTATTGGCCTTGTGGGACTGGATATCCAATGGCGGCAGGAGTGGCATAGTCTACGACTGTCGCTGCAGGTAAGTCCTGGATCTCCTCTGTCTAGGCCCATGGCTATTTCTGGAACATTACATTGCGCCTGGTCCTATGAGACTGCAGCTCTCTCTGAGCTCCAAAAGTTAGTCCCTAAGAGGGAAAGAAGAGGGGTGGGAGGGAACAAAGGAAGAAGAGCCTTCCTCACCAGCTGTTATCCACAGGCAACAGGCCCGTTCCTTCACATTGGAGCAGTTGCTGGAATCACCTTCCTGGCCTGGCCTGCGGCTGATACCTTCTACCGTATCCACCCAAGAGGTGCCAACTTCAGCCCAAACTCACCATCGCTGGATACCAGCGTATCTCCCTCCAACTGCTCATTCAGTTTTCTGTACCTGAGCTCTCCTCTCTGCCCCTAGAGCTCCACCTCACTTGTTACCTTTGCCCAAAGCCTTTCCTCCACTTTCTACAGGCCCCAAGGTTCTGTTACTGTTTCTATTTTTTGGAGTCACTCTGGTCATCTACCTGGCCCCCCTGTTCATCTCTTCCCCCTGCATCATGGAATTCAGAGATTTACCCCCCAAGCCTGGGCTTGTGGGACACCGAGGAGCCCCCATGGTAAGTGACAGAAGCCTGAGCAAGCAGAGAAGAATCTGCTCCTCTAGGCTTTAGCGACCAGGCCCATGTGTTCCCAGGCCTCCACCCTTCCCTGCTACCTCCTCACCAACTCCCTTTCCCAGCTGGCCCCAGAGAATACACTGATGTCCTTGCGGAAGACAGCTGAGTGTGGAGCTTCTGTGTTCGAGACAGATGTGATGGTCAGGTGATAGAGGGTGGGACCCAGAGGGCTGGTGGGCTGAGGGACACAGTGGAGGTGGGGGACAGTACTCAGAAAAAGATGGCAGAGCTTGGTCCCCTGATACCCCTTGTACCCGCAGCTCTGATGGAGTCCCCTTTCTCATGCATGATGAACGGCTGAGCAGGACTACCAACATAGCCTCTGTGTTTCCAGAGCGGATCTCAGCCCACAGCAGTGACTTCTCCTGGGCTGAACTGCAGAGACTCAATGCTGGAGACTGGTTCCTAGAGGTGAGCATACCAGCCAAGAAGAGGCCACCACCTCAGTGGCACTCAGGGCAGAGTTCATTCCAGCAATGTGTACTTGCTGTACCCTGTGCTGCTCAGTAAGAACAGTCTCTGCCCTAGTGTCACTCCCACATAGTAAGGAGAGCCTAAGCAAAAGACAATTGGAATCAGAAATAGAGCAATAAAAATACTTCTCGTGGACAGATGGGAGTGAGGTCCACATTTCTCAAAGCAAGAATGGGGAACTAGTTCTGCAGTATTAAGATGTAATATACTTCAAACCCTTACTTGGGACATGGGGGTCTAGTTTGAGATAACAGCATGAGTAATGGCCAGAAATATGAATAGGCCTTTAGAAAACAAAAAGTAGCTCAATTTAGCCAGCTGCAGTGGCACATGCCTGTAATCCCAGCAACTCAGGGAAGCAGAGACAGGAGGATCTCGGTGAGTTCAAGGCCAGCCTGGCCTATAAAGCGAGTCCAGGACAGCCAAGGCTACACACAGAGAAACCCTGCCTTGAAAAACAAACAAAAAGAGAGAGAAAGAGACTCTTTTCCCACTTGCTCTCACCTGTGGACACCTTCCAAACTCTGACTCAGTTTTACAACTGTTTGCCTTCTCCACCTCTAGAATTGGGGGCTGCACACTATTTCAGGCAGACCATGGCATAGGAAATATTGGTGGTCCCTGTTTTTGCTCACTGTGGCTTATCAAACCTTTTACTTGCTCTTGATTGGCCCTTTCTCCCATTCATCTTTGTGGTTGTTCCAAATCTCTGCCATTCTGTCCACCTTCCCTTATTATCAACTAATGACCTCAAGTACTGACACAGGAAAAGCTGGATAACAGTGGATATTTGCTGTGTACTTGAGACCATGGTGGAAAGTTAATTCAAACAGGACTCTAGGTGGGTATGGAAGTGCAATGAGAAAGGAGCTGAAGGACCAGGAGGAAAGCAAAGGGTCAAGATCACAGAGGTCTCTATGAAACTAAAAAGATGATGTAGTCGGGGATGGGAAGTTATCAACCTGGAAGAGTAGGATGCTAAGGCCATAGAGTAAGATTATATAGAAGAAAGCAACCATTTAGAGAAAAACAGACCCTGACGTGGGCAGAATCTTGGTAAGATCAAGAGCAGCTAGCTGGGTGTGACGGCTCACATGTTTAATCCCAGCACTTGGGAGGTAGAGGCAGGCACCTTATTAAGAATTCAAAGCCAGCCTGCTTTAGGTAGCTATATAGCAAATTCCAGGCCAGACAGGACTGCATAGAGAGACCCTGTCTCAAAACAAACAAATGGCAAGAACTGAGAGAAAACCTAGAGGCTTCTTGTGATATTGAAATAATTTCCCTCTCTTACAGAGGAATCCCTTCTGGGGGGCCAAAGAGCTGTCAGGCTCTGATCGGAAGGAGGCTGAGAATCAGACAGTACCAGCATTGGAAGACCTACTGAAGGAAGCAGCAGCTCTCAACCTTTCCATCATGTTTGACCTGCGCCGTCCCCCTAGGAACCACACATACTATGACACTTTTGTGAATCAGACACTGGAGGCTGTGTTGAGTGCAAGAGTGCCACAAGCCATGGTGATGTTGTCCAGGGCTCCCAAAAGTCCCCCTTTCTGCCCCTCTTCCCACCATACCTTCCTTGGGCCATGATAATTTGACCTCCTGCCTCCTGCCCTCATCTTCTTCCAAACCTCTCTGCCCCTGTCCCAGGAATCCCTAGGGCTTACTTAGCTTTTGGCTCTTTGTCCTTGAACCACAGGTTCTTTGGCTCCCAGATGAAGATCGTGCTAATGTACAACAGCGGGCCCCCAGAATGCGCCAGATCTACGGACATCAGAGTGGCAACAGGACTGAGAGGCCCCAGTTTCTCAACCTCCCCTATCAAGACCTGCCACTGTTGAATATCAAGTGAGTGCCCGGTGAAAGAAATAACGAGGACCCCAAGGTTGACTGTCAGGAAAGAACCAATGCAGGTGGTGCAAAAGCTATTCATTCATTCCCACAATGAATGAATACTTAGTAAATGATTGGTATATATCATGCAGCATTTATTGTAGACTTAAAGAAATAAATGTGAATAATTTGGGAAAGGTCCTAGCTTTCACGAAGTTTAGAAACTCGCAAAAGATACAGACAACAAATCACCCAAAACACATTTATGTTGGGTAGTGATAATTTTCATGGTACAGTAGTGATTGGGGTTTGGGGTAAGGAGCCAGGGAAGCCACATTAGGAAGCATTGAAAAGGTGATGCCTGAGCTGAGCACCAGATGATTACAAGGAGCTAATTATGGGGGGGAAAAAAAGAAGAAGCAAGGATAGAATAACAAGCAAGAAAGAGGAAGGGGAAGCTGGAGAGATAGCCAGGAATCAAACAAGATAGGGTGATGATTTTAGCGGGATGATTTTAGTATTCTCCATCACAGAGATTTCTAGAAAAGAGAGTGGATTCAGGGCAGAGAGTCTCAGACATGAGCTGGGCAAATTCTGATGAACACTCCCCCCTCCCCCCATTTCTTTCTTACTTCTTAGGATGCTGCACCAGGATAATGTCTCAGTGAACCTATTTGTAGTGAACAAGGCCTGGCTCTTCTCCCTACTCTGGTGTGCAGGGGTAGATTCTGTCACCACCAACGACTGCCAGCTGCTGCAGCAGATGCATCACCCGCTCTGGCTTATTGTAAGGGCGCTAGAACTGTCACTGTTCCTCCTCTCCAATCTTTTATTCTCCCTAAACCTGTCCTCTTCCATGCTTGTTTATCCCCATGTGCTACTCTATCCCCATTGACGGACCTTTTCTAATTCCATAGCCCCCTCAGAAATATTTAATGATATGGATCATCACCAACTGCGTCTCCATTCTGCTGATTTTGTGTATCTTCCTCCTCAGAGGGTGAGTGCTTTTCCCTTTGTCCCCTGGGCACTCTCTCCAGGCCCCAGGTAAGGAAGATGACTCTGACTTTGAATGTGCTGCTTAGGATGGGGATTTGGTCCTCTTCAATTTTTGAGCCTCCCTTATCCCAATAAAATGTCTTGACCCTGGGGAAAGCAGTTGGGAGAAGCCGTGGGTTGGAAAAATCTTACTACAAGTTGGCAGAACTCACAATAGAAAGACTCTTTCTCTATAGGAGATGTGCTGAGAGAAACAGAACTGGTAAGAATGCCCCTTCCCTTCTCATTTTCTCCGAATTTCCCCTGGGTTCACTCCCTACAAGACCCATCTCTTCCTCACTTCCCTAGGCTTAGAAACAGCAGTGCTGCTGACCAAGATCAACAATTTTACCTTGGAGTGAATGCCAGGCCTAGGCCCTGACCTAAGGCAACCTAAAACCCATGTGTACTCGTCAAAGGGACGGAGAGAAGCTGAAGTGGAATATCCTGGAAGAAGATATTCCGAGGAAGAGAGCATTTACTAACAGAAGATGTTGAACTAAGAGGGCCTTTTGTCCAGAAGGTGGGCATGTCTCAAGCTGCCATGGAATTTGCTGCCCTTGGTGTTCTGACATGAATTAGTTGGAAAGACGGTGAGTGACAAGAAGTTACTCCCCAAATGAAATTAAAGCAAGGAAGTGAGAGAGATTGCCAAGATAATGGCCTAGGCTTGTGTGCACATGTTCTTTGATAAATGCAGGGTGTGTCTGGGTGGGATAGCTCAGAATGATGACTGAAGGAAATTTGGCCTTTCCCAGAGAACTCTAAGATGATGCAGACAGTCCCCACTACATGCCCTTTCTCTCCTCCCTCTCACAATTGAGCTTCTTTCCTGCCTACGGGTTGGGAGCTAAAAAGCTCATTTAGCAATGTAATCGTGTGCCGAAGGTGGGCTTTTTGTTTGGAGCGGTGACTGTATCTTGCCTGTTAATCTGTTATTCAATGAATTTGTATTTGTCATTTGGTCACAGTCTAATCATTTTGGTGCTGGGGCTGGAAGGATGCTCATTCCATCCGGAACTGGATGTTAAATGACACTGAGGGGTCAGCATCATGAGGAGATTTGAGGGCGGTAGGCGGAAGGACTAACACCACCACCTTCCCCAGCAGGCTGGACAGTAGCAGCTGCTGCCACAGTCAGGGTGGCCCAGGAGCTTTATACAGGAATTGCGCTGTAGCTCCACCTTGTGGTCGCTCTCCCACAAGGTCTGGATCCCTGGATACAATGACCTACTTGATGAATACCACCAGCTTTTCTTGTGGGTTCCTTAACTTCAGACTCTGTGGGCAAGGTCTGATTTTTTTTTTTTTCTTTCTCTGGGACGTGCGCAGGGTCTGGTTCCAGCTAGCCTTCCCCTGGAGGAGCAAATTCCTCAATATATTACTGCTTGCCAGTACAGAGCTGACTTAGTGCGGCAGGTAAAAAGGGAGTGGGAAGCTAAGACAAAAACTAGGACAAGCAGGGGCTCTGTGACTGACCTTGCAATCCTCCATTACACTGCCATTCATCCCGGTTCGTGCCCCCACTCAAAGGCCAGTCAAATGAAGATTTTGATCAGGACAGGAAAAGGCCCTGCATTCCTTCTCTCCCGCCAGATCAGAACTTGGAGCATTAGCACCTTGAGACAAGACCCTGCCACCCCTTGTCCCCTATCTCTTGATTACCGGCAGCCATGGGAACTACAATTCCCAGTATGCCTCTGAGTACTTACAGTCTCCTATGAATGGAGGCGAGTTTGAATTGGCCGCGGAGGTAGCCTGCCAGGAGCCTCCCTTCCTCCCTTTCTCCCTCCCTCCCTCCCTCTCTCCCTACCCCCTCTCTCCTTGCTCTCGTAGTCCTAGTCCTCCGCACCTACACACCTAGCCCAGGCAGACGTGGCGGGATTGGTTGTGTGTGTGTGTGTGTGTGTGTGTGTGTGTGTGTGTGTGTGTGTGTGTGT
>NW_026589447.1:595614-707393 GCF_907164565.1 Psammomys obesus | reverse complement strand
TGTGTGTGTGTGTGTGTGTGTGTGTGTGTGTGTGTGTGTGTGTGTGTTGGGGTAACAGCAGTGCAGGCTGGTGGGAGCCTGGAAGCACACTAGAAGGCCACTTTGTAGCTGCCATCTGAGCTAGGCCCTTCTGAAGGTCCACATTACCTTAAACTGAGCACATCAAGCAGCTCAGTTTCAAACTACAATCCCTCTGGTCCCACTCCTCAGTCTAGCAGACTACTGACCTCAGTTCTTTGAGCCCCTAGCCTGTCAGGTACCGCATGCTGTTACCTTTTGGGCATATACTTGGCTTCCTACCTTATATACTTTTTTCTGCCCTTGTCAGTTGCCCAGGCTCTCCCTTCCCTTCTCTCCCCTCCTTACCCCTCCTCTCCTCTTCCCTCTCCCTCCCCTCTTCTTCCCTTCCCCTGCCCTCTCCCTCCCCTCTCCCTGCCATCAACCTCCAGCCACACAGGTCTAACTTCACAAATTGGCTGAAGCCCTCTAATTTCAGTGTCCAGAGTCCCAGAGTGCCAGCACCAACTCAAAACATGCTCCTAGCTCCTAGCTCTGTGTAGAGAATTCTGAGCCAGCCACTGCAAACTCTTCTTCCTAGGAAGACCAGACAGTGTTAGGCACTGAACCTCTATGAGGCCCAGGGCTGGAGACTAAGACTGACCAAAATTTGAGGGCAGAAGGCCAGGGGGAGCTGCTCATTGGGTTTTTGGGTGCAATTGCTTGTTATTTTTAGCTGCTGACTCACGGTTCCTGGCATCTGGATTTGGGGCTAGCAGGCTGGGTTAGGGGCCTATTAATAGAGCCAAGGCACAGCCCGGACCCAGATCAGTTTGGAAACATGGGGAGCAAGGAGCTTCCCTTTACCATCCTGCTTTGTGGAGCTGCAGTGGATAGGGGCAGTGACTGAGACAAATGCTCTCTGACTACAAGGTACCTCAACCTCATATCACTCAAGGGAAAGGCTACAAACACACTCCTGGCTACAGCTCTCCCCCCTACCTGTCGCGGATTGGGGGCCCTGCCACAATGAATCTTCTGAGAGGGCGGAGGTGAGGCTCAGTGGAGAAGGTATTGTGACATGGTCTTGGCCTGCATGGACCTACTTTGGATTACAGTTAGACAGATTACTATCTTACTGGAAGTAAAACTGTGACTTTCTGGTCCCTGGAGACCTCATGAAGATAGGTTGCTTCAACATAATACTAATAAGGGCACAAAGTCAAAAAGCTTTCTAAGTTCCTGGTCTACTGTCCTCCTTTTTTTTTTTATTTCTTCCCCTCTTCTTGGGTTCTGTTCCTATTCAAAGGTGTCTGCAGATCTCAGGATCTCTTTGTCACTTCTCTGCAGAGAAGCCTAATTCAAAAGCCACTGAAAACATTGTCCCTGCTGAGGTCTGAATAATCCTCCATATTTTGTCATTCCCATGGAGTCTTTATTTTAATGGGCTAAAGTAGGAGTTTCTGAGGCACATGTTGAGAATGGTGGGCAAAGCTTGATACTTCACTGGACTAATCACCAAAATTATTCCCACCCACTCTCGATTTTCTAGAATTCCTGTTGGCTAAGAACAGCAATCTTCATCTTCCACCCCCTGCAAACAGGAAACTTCTGCTTTCAGCAACCTGCTTATTTGGCCGCCTAGATGAAACCATGTGTGGGCCAAAAGAGATTGTCTCTTCACACAGGGACTGAGGTCACCTGCTAAAGCTCTGTTTTCAAGAATGAGTTCAGATTATGAGACAGCAGAGCACAGTGCCGTCCTATCCTAGTTATTTGTTGAGGGTGCTGGAGAGGAGAGAGAAATGGTCTTTATGCTCACAAATCCCCCAACTGCTCAATCTCTCTGTCTCTACTCAGGCTGCCTGGTCGCTTAGCAACCACAGCCGCCTGCCTGTGCTTGAGGGCTGTGTCAGGTCGGTAGGGGGCGCCTGTCTCCCTGGGGCCTCAGGCAGGAGCACTAGCAGTTGGCAGATTTCCCTGTTAAGTGTCAAAGCATCTCAGTGTTACTGACCTTCTCCCAGGCTTGTCAACCCAGGCTGTTCTAAGAGTCAGAGTGCATGTGAAGTAGGGAGAAACACACTGAATCTAAAGGGATTTTACACAGGTTCATTAAAAATGCAGAGAAGAATGGGGCTGGAGAGATGGCTCAGCTGTTAAAAGCACTTGCTGATCTTCCAGAGAACCCAGCACTCACGTTGGATGGCTCATAAACACCTGTAACTCCTGCTCTAGTGTAGCCAACATCCTCTTCTGGTCCCTGAGGCCAGCTACACATATATAGGACATGTTTGCATTAATGTGCAAACATACACATAAATACAAACAAACACATGGGAAGTGCAGAGTTTGGAGTTTGCAATGCTGGATTTCAGTCTTGCTTAAGAGAGGCTAGCGTGATGGCTCAAGTAAGTAGAAGCATTTTCTGCCAAGCCACACAACCCGGGTTCGGTCCCTGGAAAGCCCATGGCAGGAAAGAAACAAATCCCAGAAGCTGTCCTCTAATCTAAGCATGCATGTCTGCATACATACACACACACACACACACACACACACACACACACACGAGGGGCTAAAGAGATGGGTCAGTGGTTAAGAATACTTGTTTGTTCTTGCAGAAGACCCAGGTTTGGGTCCCAGCCAGTATATGGCGGATCACATCCATTCAGTTCTAGGCCATTCAATGCCTTCTTCTGACCAATAGGTGCCTATATCTAAGCACCAGGTATGCATGCGGTGCACTTACACATGTGTTGGCAAAAGTGAATATTTAAAAAAGAAATGAAAAGAGTAAATGTCTCAATCATAGTTCTATTGCTCTGAAGAGACACCACAACCGTGGCTTGCTTACAGTTCTAAGGTTGAGCCCATGGTAATCACGGCAGGCAGCCTGGTAGCAGGCAGGCAGGCATGATGCTGGAGAAGTAGTTGAGAGCTCTACATCCAAGTCTATGGGCAGAAGGAAAAGAGAAAAGAGTGACTCTGGGCTTTGGAGGAGCTTTTGAGACGTCAAAACCCACCCCAGTAACACACTTCCTCCAACAGGACCATGCCCTCCTCATCCTTTCAAACAGTGTCCCTCCCTGATGACTAAGCATTCAAGTATATGAGCCTATGGGAGCCATTATTATTCAAACCACTTCGCTGCCTGGATCCCATAGGCTTGTAAGCCATAGCATAATGCAAACCTGTATTCAGTCCAACTTCAAAAGCCCCTGTCGTCTAGGTCAACACTGTACATGTCCAAAGTTCAAAATCTCTTTGAGACACAAGGCAATCTCTTAATTTAAACCTCCCGTAAAATCAAAATGAAAAAGCAGATCACAGACTTTCAACATACAATTGCATAGAATATAAATTACCATTCCAAAAGGGAGGAAGGGGAGGGAATGCTGGACCAAAGCAAGACTGAAATCCAGCATTGCAAACTCTAAATTCTGCATTCCCATGTCTGATGTCAAAGCTCTCTTCAGATCTCCAACTCCTTTCAGCTCTGTTGACTGAAACACATTTCTTTCTCTTGGGCTGATTCCACTCCCTGCTAGTATCTTTCCTCGGCAGGTATCCCATGACTTTATTATCTCCATCATCCTGGGGTATCCAAGGCAATCCAGGCTTCATCCTCACAGTTTCACATAGTGGACTCTGTAGACCTCCATGCAGGGACACACACCTGTCCTCGGTGGCTTTCCTTAGTCACAGAGGGATATTCGATAACCCGGTTCTTCTATCCTTGACTCTAATGCCAGAATCATGTAGCCGAACCTGCCAATTTCAGCTGCTGTCTGGGGTTGAAACATGCTCCCCTCATTCAATTACTTCTGCACCATCTTTCTGTTTTCTATGGCTTTTTTCATTGCTAAGCTTTTCTTTAATTCCTTTTCACAGGTTGGAAGCTTAGCTGGGTGGGGTCTTGCCAAGAGGTCACCACTTCCTTTATCAGACTTTTCTTTCCTCTTTGTATCTTCTTGAGCACAGGACTTAGCTCTATTACATTTTTCTGAGGCTCCTTGTCTCCTCAAACTGTACATTTTTTATTTTTCCCTGTTTAACATGCTCCTTTTCATTATAGATCTTCATACAAGTGACCACTAATAACCAAGTGATTACTTGTGTGTTTTGAAATCTCCTCTGCCAACTCGATTAATTGGAAACTCTTCAATTTAGACCCAGGCAGATTTTTTTGAACTAAGGTGGGGAACAGCCACATTTTTTGCCAAAATATCATAAGAACAGTCTCTAGGCCACTTACTAATATTATTCTCCTGTGAAATATCTTGAGCTGGGCCATCATAATCTACATTGCTCTCAGAACTACTGCCTTCCACACTTTTATTCGTAAGTCCCATTAAACCCCATTTAAAGCAGTCAACTACTTTCCTAATCCAAAGGCTCAAAGCCCATATTCTACCAACAATCCATGGTCAGCCTATCACAACAATACCCCACTCCTGGTATCAACTTCTGTCTTAGTGTTCTGTTGCTGTAAAGAGACACCATGACCATAACAACTCTTATAAAGGAAATAATTTAATTGGAGCTTGCTTATAGTTTCAGAGGTTTAGTCCATTTTCATCATGGCAGGCAGTATGGTGACAGGCAAGCAGACATGGTGCTGGAAAAATGGCTGGGAGCCCTACTTCTGGATCAGCAGACATCATAAAGAGAATGACTCTGGGCTTGTCATGGGCTTTTGAGATCTCATAGCCCACCCTAGTGACACACTTCCTCCAATGGGACCACATCTCCTAATCCTTTCAAATAGTACCATTCCTTGGTGACTAAGCATTCAAATATATGAGCCTATTGGGAGGGCATTCTTATTCAAAACACCACAGTAAAGAAGGGAAATAAAACGGAAGGGAGGAATCAAAGACTCAGACAAGACAAAATCAGGAAGACAATTACATCCTTTGCATCCACTCTGAACTTATCCATGCATTTTCCACAACCAGAGAAGTTCAGATGGCTCAGAACTGTAGGAGGTGGGGGTTCTGTTTCTTTGTTTTTCTGAGCTCTATTTAAAATATAGAAGGGACTCTGAGACTGTATTAGCAAGATGCTAACTATAGAGAAGACTTTAAGTTACTCACTTGCTAGTCTAGTCTATACTCAATCTTTAAGGAAGGGAATTGTCCATTAATGAACTTTTTCAACAATAATGATAAACATGAAATCACTATGTATTAAACAATGGGTCAAGCATTCTACATTGACCCCTCACAAAATGCTATGATAATTTCCAACACATAGATAAAGAAATTGTGTCTCAGAGAAGTTCAAGGTTACACAACTGTATGAGTCTGACTGAGTAACCACTGTGTGCCAGGATCTAAGGATATAGAAAACATGACTTTTTTTTCTCTACCAATGGACACCAAGTCACTACCTCTCAGAATTGATCTAGTAAGCTAAAAATGTCATTTACTCTAGAAAACCTTTCTTACATCTTTTCTGCCCAAGTAAAGCAAATAAATTGCTTCCTTTTCTGATACTCCAACCAAGGACCATGCATGGAGATAACCTAGAACCCCTGCACAGATGTAGCCCATGGCAGCTCAGTCTCAAAGTGGATTCCCTAGTGAGGAGAGCAGGAGCTGTCTCTGACATGGACTCAGTGGCTGGCTCTTTGATTACCTCCCTCTGAGGGGAGTGCAGCCTTACCAGGCCACAGAGGAAGACAATGCACCTAGTCCTGATGAGACCTGATAGACTAGGGTCAGATGGAAGAAGAGGAGGACCTCCCCTATCAGTCTACTTGGAGAGGGGCATGGGAGGAAATGAGGGAGGGAGGATGGGATTGCGAGGGGTGAGGGAGGGCTACAGCTGGGATACAAAGTGAATAAAGTGTAATTAATAAAAAATAAATAAATTTTTAAAAAGCAAAATAAAATTGGCAATGAAAAAATCACTTCCTTTTATCCCACCTCAGGAATAACAGTTATTGGACATTTGAGTCTTGTACTTCCATATTTCCTTTTCTCTAACTGAGCACCATGGCAACAAAGTTTGTGTTTGTCTATGTTTGAACATTTAGTAGACATCTCAAACTCAGTGTATCTGAATGGCTGATTTTAAAAATGACCCCTCCTAAAAATGCCCTTGTCTTATTCAATAGTGATTGCAGTAGCTGCAGAGATTGTTCAGTGATTAAGAGGACTTGCTCATCTTGCAGAGAACCCAGATTAGATTCCTAGCACCCATATGAGATTGCTCACTACCACTTGTAATTCTAATTCCAAGAGGTGATGCCCTCTTCTGGTCCTTGCATGCTCATAGTATGCATGCATACACTCAGACACTGTCTTAGCGTTTCTATTACTGTGAAGAGACACCGTGACCATGACAAGTCTTAATAAGGAAAACATTTAATTGGGGATGGCTTACAGTTTCAGAGGTTTAGTGCATTATCATCAGGGCAGGAAGCATGGTGGCATGCAGACGGGCATGGTGCTAGAGAGGTAATCAAGAGTGATACATCTGGATGGGCAGGAAAAGAGAGCCACACTGAGCCTGGCTTGAGCATCTGAAACCCCAAAGCCCATCCCCAATGACACACTTCCTTCAACAAGGCTACAACTACTCCAACAAGGCCATACCTCCTAATAGTGCCATTCCCTATGAGCCTAATGGGGACCATTTTCATTCCAATGACCAAAGGCATACACACATAAAATAATAAAGAAATATTTTTATTTTAAAGAAGAAAGAAAATTGAAGGACCTGTGTAACTCTGTTTAAAGAAAAATAGTAATTTCAACATTCTTTTTTCGGGGGGGGGGTGGAGGGAATCCTTGGAACAACTGGGCACAGTGGTGTACCTCTGTAATCCCAGCATTTGGGGAGACAGAGGCAGATGTGAGTTTGGGACCAGCCTGGTTGATAAAGTGAGTCCAGGACAGCCAAGGCAACCCAGAGAAAATCTGTCTCGGAAAAAAAAAAAAGTCCTTGGAACACACTTTATATTCAGTCTATCAGTAAATCTCATCAGATATCCCTTCAAAATATTCTCAGAATCACGCCTCCATTCTAGTGCTATTTCTCTGGTTCATGACACAAACTACCTGTTCAACTGGGTTACTTCAGTAGTCTCTTTCCTGATTAGTCACAAGGCTTCCACCCTTGCCCAATGTGTTATCCTATTTTCAAGGAAATCAGCCCCGTCTGTTGAAACCAAGTCATATCACATCAGTTCTTCCCACAAAGTCATCCGGTGACTCTCTAAACACACCGGGGGAGGGGGTGTTGCACACACATATACACATAAATAAAATAATTCTGCAAGATGCTCACACAGAAGAAACTCACATTGAGACACATCCTAAACTTCTGAAAATTAAACACAACGAAAGCTTTAAAATAACAAGAGAGGGGGCTGGAGAAATGGCTCAGTGGTTAAGAGCACTGTCTGCTCTTCCAGAGGTCCTGAGTTCAATTCCTAGCTACCACATGGTGGCTCACAACCATCTACACCCTCTACTGCCCTCTTAGAGCACTAATATGCATTAAATAAGTAAGTAAGTAAGTAAATATATAAATATATAAATAAATAAAATCTTTAAAAAAGTTTAAAAGAATAGCAAGAGAGACTAAATCTATTTGGTTTGTAGGGTTAAACTGAGTCACAGAGCAGTTGGTTCCTCTTCAGAAACTATGCAGGCTAGGAGTAAGTAGCACAACATATTTCAGATGCATAAAGGTATATCAGGTATGTTGCCCATACTCCTTGTACTTGGGAGAAGTTCAGGATCATTCTCAGACACATATCGAGTTTGAGGTCAGACTAGACTACGTGAGATTCCGTCTCCAAAACACACAAGAATGGGTTCATCAGTACCTTGTCATGCAGTTAATGGTTGATGGGAAAGGAAGAGGCATTTTCTTCAGTGATGTAGCCACAGGGAAGGTGGCTATAAATGAATTTCTTACCTGTAAATAACCCCAATGTGCACACACAAACCACAAATGAAATAAAATTCTGTATGGTTAGAAAGAAAATAGCCAGGTGAGGGTGGTGAACATCTTTGATCCCAGCCCTTGAAAGGCAGAGGCAGGCAGATCTTTGTGAGTTCGAGGCCAGTCTGGTCTACAGAGTGAGTTCCAGGACAGCCGGGGCTACACAGTGAAACCCTGTCTCCAGCAAGCAAGCAAACAAACAAAACAAAAAAAAGAAAGAAAGAAAAATATTGTCAAGCCTGAATATTTTATATGATGAACATATCCTTCAGAAATGTGGAGATCAAGACATTATCATACAAAGGCACATTGAAAGAATTTGTGCTAGTAGGCCCATTCTGAAAGAATGCTGAAGAACATTCTCAAAGCAGAAAGGAAATCATAAAAGAAAAAATCTTAGGCTGTCAGGGAGGAAGGACAAATAGAACAAGCAAAACATGAGTAAATATAATAGACTTTGTTTTTCTTCAATCATCTAAATTATGTTTTATAGTTGAAGCAAAAATTGTAACATTGTCTAGTGTGGATCTCAATGTGTTTAGAGAAAATATTTAACACAACCATACTATAAATAGAGCAGGATAAAAGGACTTAGGAGGAAGTAAAGTTTCTATTCTCTCCTCTGTCTGGCTAAATGATGATTTCAGGAAGTCTTTGTGGTGACACAGTAGTTCTCTACCCTGATTGCACTTATTATTACAGGACCCCTCACCAGGGCCAAAATGGCATTAAACTGTGAATGCATTACATCAATGTCAATTTCCTCTTTTTGATATTGTACTGTAATTTTGAAAGTTGTAATTATTAACGGATACTTGGGGAAGGATGCACAGGTCCTTCCTATTTTATCTCTGCAGCTTTACTAAAAATGTCTAAATATTTCAAAAGTAAAAAATTAAAAGTTGTGGATGGAGAGCTTTCTTGGATGTTAAGAACACTGGCTGCATTTCCAGAGGACCAGGGTTTGATTCCCAGTACCCACATGGCAGCAAACAACCATTTGTAACTCCAATTTCAGGGCATCTGACATACTTTTCTGGCCTTTGCAGGCACCAGACATTCACCAGGTGCACCTATATATACATGCAGGAAAAAACACAAATGGTCAAAAGTGGCTAACGACAAAATGCAGTGTGAGTGCCATGACTGACGAGATTTTGATTTTAGAATAGAAAAGACGAATTTGTTAAACTTGGATTATAAGCATTAAAGAAGTATTTATTGTTATTTTCTGATTTTATTCATTCATTCATTCATTCATTCATTCATTCATTCATTCATGTGTGTGTGTGTGTGTGTCACAAAGAGTGTGAGATCACCTGAAGCGGGAGTGACAGGCACAATTGTGAGTGGCCTGATGTGGGTTCAAGGCACCTCTGGAAAGGCTAGAAATCACTCTTAACTGCTGAATTATCTCTGCAGCTTAGTTCTTGCTGTTTTTATTAAGTGTCACAATAATGTTGTGGTCATGTGGAAAAATGTCCATCAGCAAGGATTTGTTGAAGCATTCAGAGATGAAATACAACAATGAAATCAGTTCTTATGGGTTAAAAAAAAAAGTAGGTAAAAATAAGAACAAAGCAAATACAGCAGTGCATTGCCACCTGTTAACTTGGTAAGGAAGATATTCAGTGGTGTTCATGTACTATTGTCAGAACATTTCTGTATATTGTTAAATGTTCAGTTTTTTTTTTTTTTAAGTATCTTAGGGCTACAAAGATGGCCTGGCTGTTAAGAACTCTGGCTGTTCTTTCGGAAGACTCTAGGTCTCAGTACCCATTTGGTACACAAACATCCATGCAAGCAAAATGTTCATACACATCAAATAAAATAATACTTTTAAAAAAATCTATGTTTGCAGAGTGTTGGCACCCCAGCATGCATGTCAAGGTCAGAGGACAGTCTTGGTTGTCAGGCCTTACTTTCCACACTGTTTTAAACAGGGTCTTTTGTTTTGCCATTGTGTACACTGGGATATCGTGGGCATCCTGGGATTCTCCAGTTTTTACCTCCCATCTTGCCGTAGGAGTCCTGGGGTTATTGATGTGGGCTACTGTTTCTGGTTTTATGTGAGCTCTAGGAACCTGAAGTCACAGGTCTTGTGCTTTACACAGCAAGCCATCCCTCCAGCTCCTTAATTTTTTTTTAACTTGAAGGAGATATGTGGAAGATAGAGATGTGATAAAGCAAGTAAAATTCATGATGATCCAGGTGGAGGATACATTTCTCTTTTTTGTAAATTAGGGGTTTGTATATTTTTGGAAATCGGCATATTAAAATGATGAATAAGGACATGGGATAGAGCTCAGTGGTGGTGGGGGTTGCCTAGTTTGCACAAGATCACAGATTTGAACCCCAGGATTATATATATATATATACATACATACATACACATATATATATATGTAAAATGCAAGGACAAAAGTTTTTTTGACAAAATATCAAACACTGGTCTTCTTAGCACTGCTAATCCATCTCACTGTGCTCTCCTTTTTTTCATATGTAGCATGGATCAGCTAGCGTGCTTTCACAGGCTTCTTGATCTCAGGGCTTCTGAAACTTCTCCCAGCTGTTACTCCTTTGCGCCTGACCAATGTTTATGCCATCCTATGTACATAGGCATGTCAAACAGATGTACAAAATAAACATTTGTTGGTAACAATTATGAAGATAGTTATACAAATAATTTTACCATTTACTAAAGATGAAAGCAAGTTTGCATACTAAGATGAGTATGTGTTTATTGTTATATAAATAGGCTATTTAAAAAAATTATTAGCGTGTTTGTATATGTGTAATAAATATGTCCACCTGATAAACTGTGAGAAAATCTGTCTTAATATCAATCCAAAATTCATTTAACATTTCTATGTTTTTGTATTTGTTTTGTCTTGTTTTGTTGAGACAGGGTCTCTCTATATGCATTCCTGTCTGTCCTATGCAGACCAGCCTGGCATCAAACTCACAGAAATCCACCTGCCTCTGCCTTCTGAGTGCTAGGATTAAAGGCATGCACCACCATTCCAGGGTTACATTTAACATTTTTTAAAATGTAACTCAAAACAGCAACTTAAGCAAAAATATCTTAAATAAAATAGTCTAGGGGATAGGGATGTAGCTTAGTTGGAAGAATGCATTTCTACCAGCACGCAAAGACCTGAGTTTGATCCTCAGCATCTCCCCAAACTGGGCATAGTGGTGTATACCTGTAATTCCAGTACTCAGGAGGGAGTCTGGTGGATAAGAAGTTCAAGAGAATCCTCAGCTATGAAGCAGGTTCAAGGCCAGCCTGTGTTATGTGAGACTCCCACCTCAAAATAAACAAAACATTCTAAAGTAACACTACATTAATTTGGATGTGAGAGAGATCTGGCTGCAACATGTATTACTCCACTGGAGGTCAGGACTGATTCAGCTGATCTGGCTGCTTAGGCAAGTTTCTCCTGCCTCCTCCACTTCTCCACGTATGTCCCTCCCAAAGCTGTGCACTCACTAAAAGAGCAAGACCTCCCTTTATGATAGAGTACTGCTCTTTGATCAAGAGTATACTCAGAGGTGTGCTACCCTGCTATAATCTCAGAACAGGCGCTCAAAGGCATAATTATTTAATACGTACAGGCTGAGGCGTGATGGCAAGAAGACATTGTGGGTCTGTGTTTTCTTTATTTAAACTTTTATATTTCTATGAGGCAGAAAACTTTGTATGCACAGTGAAAACCACTGCAATGCATAATGTATAATAGTGTTAAACCCAAGCCTAGGTGTTCAGGCAGCTTTTGTTGGCCCTGTGTGATGTGAAAACATGTGCTGTGCAAGATACACATGTTATATGCCCTGGAACAAGACTACAGGGGAAGTGCTGTCAGAAACACCTTAAATTCTTTCAGCATTAGATTTTGAGTTAGTATTTGTTCATTGTGCATTCAGGAACTCTCTTTCCTTTTTTCAAAGCTTGAGAACTATTTTATTAGGGGTTGAGACAAAACAAACAAACAAACAAACAAAAACCAAAAAAGCAAAACAAAATAAAACAAACAAACAAACAAAAAAAAACCACAGAGTAGGCAAGCTGTAAATGCCAGTAGATGCCAGAAAGAGGGAGGTGACAAGAGGCGAGGAACTCTTGCCTTTTGAGTTAGAATAGCTTTAGAAAGAGAGGGGATCCCCCCCCCAGAGTGGGGAGCAGCCTTGCCAGGCCACAGAGGAGGACATGGCAGCCAGTCCTGAAGATACCTGATAAGCTAGAGTCAGATGGAAGGGGAGGAGGACCTCCCCTAGAAGTGGACTTGGAAAGGGGCAGGGAGGAGATGAAGGAGGGAGGGTGGGATTGGGAAGGAATGAGGGAGGGGGCTACAGCTGGGATACAAAGTGAATAAACTGTAATTAATATAAAAAATAAAAATTAATCTTAAAAAAGAAAGATGGGGAATCTCCAGACTTTCAGAAAAAGCATGTTTAGGATTTGAGCTGGTATTCTCCTTCTCTGTCCCTCCCTCCCCCCTCCCTTCCTTCCTCCCTCCCTCCCTTTCTCCCTTCCTCCCCCAACTCTCTTTCTTTCTCTGTGCCAGGGTTTCTCTGTGTAGGTCTGGTTGTCCTGGACTCACTTTGTAGACCAGGCTGGCCTTGAACTCACAGAGATCTGCCTGCATCTGCCTCCCTGAGTGCTAGGATCACAGGCATGTGCCACTGTGTTGGCTCAAAGTCCATTTTTTTGACCTGGGAGGAGTTTTCGCTTAACGATCCTCTACAAAGTCCTGATAACTTCACTTTTCATATGGCATTTTAAATCTCAAGGAGGGGTAAGTGTGCTTCTTCCTTTAGTAGAGTTACCAAGGAGAAAGGGGTGGGGTCCAAAAGTAATTATGAGGAAGGGATCCATTCTCAATGGCCTCCAAGCCCACAAATGACTATCTAGCTACTCAACATTCCTCCTCAAGAGTTTTGACCCTAAAGTACTTTAAAAGATTAATGTCAAGTCAATCTGACTATTTCTGGCTGAAGTGGGTTGAAGATGGCTTAGGATCGCCATACTTGCTGCCTTTTAGGCCTTGGAGGAGTCATGATTCACATTCGGAAACTAGTTCCTAGATAAACAAAACCCATAGACTATGGTGTGTGTGTGTGTGTGTGTGTGTGTGTGTGTGTGTGTGTGTGTGTGTTTCCAGAGTCCAGAAATGAGTATCAGATCCCCTGGAGCTGCTGACACTGGTGCTGGGAACCAAACTCAGATATTCTGTAAGGCTCACCTGCTGAGCAAATGCATTCTTAATGAAATTAAAATTTCATGGTCAGAGAATTCTTTCTATAATCAGCATATGGCGTTAGCTGTTATTTCTAACTATTTTTCTCTATTTCTCACTCTTCCTCCATGCCTAGCAAGCACCTTACCAGGTCCTGGTTCTTGATCTGAAATGGTGACCCACACCCTCATTCTTGAAGGGTCTGGGCCATTTTCTATCCTGTCTGGATTGTACTGTTGCAATTTCCTTAATGCACCTTAATCATAGGACACTGAGAGATTCTCTAATGAATCTACACTGCAGGTATACTTTTCCCGACCTATATGGGGGAGGGCATTGTGGTCCAATGTATCTGCAATTGTTTGCCTTAGTAAGTCCTGCTACTACAGCAACTCTTAACCTGTTGACTCAAGAGCATGAGGAGCTCAGGAGTATCCAGGGGGGAAGTCTCAGCTTCCAGTTCAACAAAGTGATTGTTGTTTTCTTCTTGGTAGAAGCACTCCTCCCTCTAAAACAAAGACTTCTTGGCCAGCATAACATGAGGTCTTAGGAAAAAAAAAAAAAATAAAACGTTTTACTAATGGGTTTCCAGGGGTGACAGTGGCTGGTAGCATACTCATTTCCATCCTTTAATTTCTGGACCCATGAATCCTACCTCTCTGTGGAAGAAACTGTACCATATATTGGATGCTAATTCTGAGACTATACATACAGCCTTCTGGAGAACCCTACCCCAGCTGTACAGATTTGTGCTACCTAGTAGGCACTGCGACTGCATGTTTTAAAAGCTCATTCTACTGTTCTATCAAAGTCAGGATGCTGGAAAATATAACAAAGCAGTGAATCCTATGAGCATGAGCCCACAGGTACCCTTACTTCACTGTGAAGTGGGTTCCTTGGTCATGAGCAATGCTGTGTGGAATACTGTAAGGCCTTACAGGTAATTTTTTCATTGATTTTCTATTCATCACCTACGGGGTTGGACCTAGCGCTGCTCCCTGCTACTTCCATGCTAGAAGTAGATTGGCTTGATCCTCTGCGGTCTTGTACAGGCAACCATAGCTGCTGTGAGTACACGAGCACAGCAGTCCTGTCGTGGCCAGAAGATATTATCTTGCCCTGGTTTCTCCCTGAACTTACACTCTTTCCATCCTCTCTTTCGTGGTGTCCTCTGAGCACTGGGGGAGGTAGACGTGATCCACAGGTGCCATTTATGGCTGAGCACTCCACAGATACTTATTCTCTGCACTAGTGGCTTTTCTAGTAACGCCATCTACCACACAAAGGAACTTCTCCAATGAGGCTTGAGGGCTGCACTACTGTAAGGGCAGAGGGATGCAAACCTGGAGGGCAGCTTGATATTACATCCGTTTAGCCAAATAAGTCTAGTAGGTTCACCCTTAAAGCCTATGACTTCCCCATCCATTGGTTCCTGGCCAGATTTATAGTACCAGGCATGAGTTTCTACCTGTGGGGCAGGAGTCAAATACAATGGTAAAGTTGTTGGTTACTCTTGTGACATCTGTATTTCCATCCATAGGCATATCTTGCCACATTATTCATTTTTGAAGTTCATAGGATTCACAGTCTGGTAACTGGGGAACTGTGTGTTCCCTAGCAGCCTGCAGAGTAACTTCCAGTACTCTGTCTAAAAGCTGTCCAATAAGAAAGAAGCTTCCTAGTCAGTACCAATTTGATTTTTTTTCCATGCCCTGTGACCAAGATATGTGGTGTTTTCCGCAATAAGGTTTGAATATCAAGTTCTGATAGGCAACCAAGAACAATGGCGATAACCTGTATTGTTTGAGGGAATCTATAGAGCACCCCTGGCCAACCACTAAAGAGGGAATATCCATGCTTGGTACTGGAGCTTTTTATTTGTCAACTTATGGCTTCTGGGAGATTTGTCATTTGTGTAGGCTAACTCCAATGGAACTTTTTTGTGTGTGTGCATGCGTGCATGCGTGTGTGTGTGTGTGTGTGTGTGTGTGTGTGTGTGAGAGAGAGAGAGAGAGAGAGAGAGAGAGAGAGAGAGAGAAAGAGAGAGAATAATAGGTTTCTATATGGCTTTTTCAAACATCCTTCATGTTACCTATACCCTCCCATGAATGGTATTTTGACAGAAAAGTTATGTGCAGGCAAGACAAATCCACAACCAGAACAAGTGTTTCTTCCAGTAAGAACAACACATTACCCTTTTCAGCACAATGGAAATGACCCAATGTAATCAATCTGCTACCAGGTCACTAGCTGGCCCCACCAGGGACTAGTGTCAAATTGGAGGCTCAGTGTTGATCTCCATGATTGGAAGATTTGTCACCATGCCACAACCACAGGCAGGTTATCCTTGGTGAGTGGAACTTCAATATTTTTGAGTCCATATATATCCTTCATCCCTGCCACCAAGCCCACTTTTTCACAGGCTCATTGGACAATGATAAAGATACCTGGGAAAAGAGAGTTACTATTATCCACACAATGAGTCATCTATCTAGTTGATTACAGGAGTTCTCCTCTGGTGAGGTCACATTTGGTGAATGTTTATAAGGAACACAAATATCTTCACGTCCTTTGCCCATATGGAGAGGTCCATCTGTATACCTCTTCCTCCAATGTCTTTCTCACTAATTTTCCAATCACACTTCTTCCAAGTTCCTGACCATCTAGCCAAACCATTGGCTTCAGCCCACGCATCAGTATAGAATTACCCATCTGGACATTTTTCCTTTCAAGTACATTTTTACCCACTGTGATGAATTTTCAGCACTGTCCTTTGGGGATGTCCCACAAAGGGACTATATCCTTCAGCTTACTTTTAGGTGGTGCTTACACAGTATGCAGAGCTATCTTTAGGCTAGGCCTTAGTATTTTCTTCTTTAGTTGACCACACAAAGCAATAGGTGCATTGCACAGAAAGCATTCACGTTGGAGTAGGAGCCATAGGCATTTTGGTTACTTCTACAAGTAATTCCCTTGTGCCTTCAGGTCTAGTTTGGGCCTGATCACCGACATACAACTTCCATTTAATGAAAGATGGCTGCTGTATACATGGAAATTTATGACTTGCTGGGTTGAGTAACAGAAAACTGAATGAACAGCTCAGGTCACATAGTAACATTATGGACCACTGTCAACCATTTGCTCTCCACTAAGAGCCTGCAGCAGGCTAAGATCTGTCTCTCAAAGAGAGAGAAAGAGTATTATCTACAGATGAAGGCAGGGCTCTGCTCCAAAATCCTAAGGACTTCTGCTGGGATTTACCTATGGGGTCCTGCCAAAGGCAAACAATATCTCCATCTGCCACTGATACCTCAAGTACCAATGGGTCTGCTGGATCATATGGCCCAAGTGGCAGAGCAGCTTGCATAGCAGCCTGGACCTGTTGAAGACTTCCCATCTTCTGGCTCCCCCTCCCCCATCAGACTAGCAGCCTTTTGAGTCAATTTGTATATTGGCCAGATTTATACACCCAGACGAAGAATGTGCCATCTCAAAAATCCAAATAGGCATCGTTCTTTTTACTTGGTGGCAGAAGCAAGACTCAACTGGAAGGGATATCTTTGTGTGCTCCACACCACTGGAATGAGTCTTTGTAATTTTCCCATGGGAAAAGATCCTTGAATTTTGCTTAGGTTTATTTCCCATCCTCTCATGCCCATATGCTTTACCAACAATTCCTCACTTGGTTCAATTAGGATAATATCATCAATAAAATGGACCAGTGGTGATACCTTGTGGAAGAGATATATGATTAAGATCTCTGTGAATTAAGTTATGACACAGGGTTGGAGAGTTAATATGCTCTTAAGGTAGTGAGGCAAGCTAGAAAGACAGAAAAAATTAAGGAGACATGAGAAGGAAAAAAAATACCCCACCTTGACATCTACTTTGCTCTTCCTCCCAGTGGAATATTAAGAAATGTAAATGAAACTGACAAAGCCAGAACTGCTACAGAGGGAATGTGATGTCGGTTTTTGTTTGTTTGTTTCTTTGTTTTTAAGAACACTCCCAGGGGCTGGAGAGATGGCTCAGAGGTCAAGAACACTGGCTGCTCTTCCAAAGCAATTCCCAGAAACCACATGTTGGCTCATAAACATCTATAATGAGATCTGGTGCCCTCCTGTGGTGCTCAGGCACACATGCAGAAAGAATGCTGTATAAATAATAAATAAATAAACCTTTAAAAAAAAAAAAAAAGAACATCCCAAATAAGGGTGTTAAAAACAATGAGGGGACTGGAGAAACGGTTAAGAGCACATATTGCTCATCCAGAGCACCCAAGTTCAGTTCCTAGTGACTAATAACTGCCTGTAACTTCAGTCCCAGGAGATCTGATGCTCTTTTCTGGCCTCTGTGGGTACCCACATGCATATGGTGTACACACACACATGAGAGAGAGAGAGAAGTAGAGACAGAGACAGAGACACACACACAGAGAGATATAGAGACAGAGAATAATTTTTTTTTAGAGACCTGCTTGTTGGCTGGGCAGTTGTGGCACAGGCTTTTAATCCCAGGCAGATCTCTGCGTTCCAGGCCAGCCTCGTCTACAGAGTGAGTTCCAAGACAGCGAGGGCTACACAGAGAAAGCCTGTCTCCCCCCCCCACCCGCCATAAAAAGAAGAGCTGGAGAGAGATGGTTCAATGGCTAAAAGCACTTGCTGTTCTTATAGAGGACCCAGGTTCAGTTATCAGCGCCCACATGATGGCTCACAACTGTGGCTCCAGTTTCAGGGGATACAGTGCCTCTTCTCACCTCTGCAGGACCCTGCAACCTACATGGTGTACATAAATACACACAGCCAAAATATCCAGAGACATAGAATAAAGCAAATATTATTTTTTAAATGTTGAAAATGGCAAATTAACTATAGCTACCTAAGTAAAAAAAAAAAAAAAATGTTTGTAGCATTGAGTTTTGCCATAGCAGCCACTCCTTTCTCCTCTCTAAAACAAAACGATGCATGTCATAAAAATCACCTTACAACTTAATTTAGAAAAATAAATGGCTTAAAATAGGTAAACTGGCTCTTATATATTTTTTTTAACTTTCAAAAATTTACATTTGTTAGCTGAGTGATGGTGGCACACAGTTGTAACCCCAGCAGTCAGGAGGCAGAGTCAGGCAGATCAAGGCCAGCCTGGTCTACAGAGTGAGTCCAGGACAGCCAAAACTACACAGAGAATCCCTGTCTCAAAAAACAAAACAAAACAAAAAAAAATTACATTTTTTTAATTTCACTATTACATTTTATTTTCTCTCATGACTTTCAAAAATCTTTTTTTTAATTTTATTTTTTCCTTATCAGTTACATTTTATTAACTCTGTATCCCAGCCGTGTTACATTTGTTAATGTATGTAAGCATTTTGCTTCTGAGCATTGCTCCGTGCCATGTGGGTGCAATACCTTCAGAGGCCAGAAGAAGGTGTTGGAGCCCCTAACTGGTATTATAGACAGTTATGAGCTATCATGTGGATGCTAGGAATCTAAACCAGGTCCTCTTAAATGCTAAATCGTTTCTCTCTCCCTATTTTGTTTTTAGCTTTACTTAACATTTGAAGTTTTCCTTCATATTTAAAACTTGTTGTGGAATACATCCTTCAATACATAACTTAGAAAACCACAAGATCCTATACATGTAGTCACTGTAGAGACTTTAGTGGTGGTTTAAAAAGGATGCTCCCATAGGCTCATATATTTCAATGCTTGCTCATTAGGAAGTAGCAATATTTGAGTGGCCTTGTTTGAGTAGGTTCGGCCTTGTTAGAGGAAGTCTGTCACTGGGGGAAGGGCTTTGGGTTTTCAAGGGCCCAAGCCAGATCCAGTAGTTCGCTCTCTCTTCTGCTGTGTGTGGCTCTGGGTGTAGAACTCTTGGTCCTTTCACTAGCGTCATGTCTGCCTGAGTGCTGCCATGATGACAATGGATTAAACCTCTGAAACTGTAAGCTAGCCTGGTTAAATGTGTTCCTTCATAACAGTTGCTGTGCTCATGGTATTTCTTCAGAGTAAATAGAACAACGACAGAATTTGGTTCCAGGGAGCTGGGTGTTTCTGTGACAGGCCTGATCATGTTATTTGTTGCTGGAATGTGAGCTTTGGGACTTTGGATTAGAAAAGCAGTTGAATGCTTTAGTGAGGCTTAATGGGCCATCTTAATAGGAGTATGAAAGACAGTTGTAATGAGAGCAATGTAGATTATGATGGCCTGACTCAAGAGGCTTCAGAGGAGAAGAATATTAGAAAATGGCCTAGAGATTGTTCTTGTGGTATTTTGGTGAAGAATGTGGTTGTTTTCTGCCCTTGTCAAAAAAAAAAAATTTGCCTGAGGCTAAATTGAAGAGTTTTGGATTAACAGCATTAGCAGAGGCGATTTCAAAACAGCCTGTGCTGCATGGTTATTACTGGCCAGTCTTATGCAGATTTAAAATCAAAAGGAGCAAGCCAGTAAGCAGCACTCTTCCATGGCCTCTGCATCAGCTTCAGTCTCCAGGTTTCTGCCCTGTTTGAGTTCCTATCCTGACTTGATGACAACACTGGTATGGAGATATAAGCCAAATAAATCCCTTTTCCCCCAATTTGCTTCTTGAACATGGTGTCTCATCACACCAATAGAATCTGTAACTAAGACAACATCTAAGTGTGACTCTCAAGTCTGTGCATTGTTTTTCTGTAGTAGACAGAGATTAATGAAAGGAACTCACAACTGACCAAAGTTCAGAGAATAAGTGTCTGTGAAAAGCTAGCCACAAATGGGAACATCCATATTATCTGGCTCCTTGGAGGCTCAGGGACCATTGCAGAAATAGGGCTAGAAAGATTTTGAGAGTCAGAGGTGGGGGAGGACCAGAATTAGTGTCTTCTAGACATGACAGAACTGTTATACTTATGAACTTACAGCATCTGTGTTTGCCCACACAAAACCTATACAACGCCAAGCCATTCAATATTCTAGCACTGAAGAGGAAGGGGCTCATGAGCCCCAGCACATAACAGAGGAGCTATTAATAGTTGATGGCTTTGGGGAGAGCCCATTCTCTTTAAGGGTATGGCCCCTAATAGTTTGACCAGACTTCTTTGAATGGTCACATCCATGTGTATATGGGCAGCAGAAATTGGACTCACTGTGTTATTGTTTTAAAAAGAAAATCAAGTTGGAGGGGGTGGGAAATTGGGAGACAGATCTGAAGGAGGACTGGGGGTAAATATGATCACAATACCTTGTAAGAATTTTCATAGGATTAATAAAATCAGTATATTCAAAAGAAGGCTGCATCTATATCTTGGAGGTGTGTGCCCTCCTCCTTCTATGTCACCTTTGGCCAAATATGTCATAAACCCATTAATTTTGATTTACTCTGGTTCATTCTGAAATTATTTCCTGTGGTGTAGTCAAGAATTTGGCTTTATCTGAAGATAAGTCCTTAAGGGAAAAGGGAATTCCTTAGGCTGCTATTGTGTGTATTTCTCTGCTACCACCCCTGAAAGGATAGTTAAGGTGTACTGCTGGCCTTTACAGTTGAAAGCAAATAGCTTCTTGGGGTCCATTGGGACAGGTATGGAGAAAAAAAAAACGTGCAAAATCAATAGTTGAATACTAGGTACCAGGAGATATGTTAACCTTGGTCAAACACAGAATCCCATCTAGCACAGCAGTTGCAATTTGAGTCAACACTTGATTGATCTCATGAGAATAAGTTGTCATTCTTTTCATTTTCTTTTTTGCACAGGCCAAAATGGAGAGGTAAATGGGGAATGTGATGAGAGCCATCACCCTGCATTTTACAAGTCCTTGGTGATGGCTCTAATCTCTGCAGTCTCTCTGGAGAGGCAATGTTGTTTTGGTTAACTCCATTCTCAAGCAGAGGCAGCTCTAATCATTTCTATATTATCTTCATGCCACAGGTCAGGGGACTAATGTGAGATTTCTGCTAACTTCTAAGTTGTTCATCAAACACAATTATGCATCCTGAAGCTAGGAAAATAGCTACAGTTCAGGGGGACATTTAACCCACTGTGAATCAGACCTTTGCTAAAATTCCACTGATTACCTTATGTCCTTAAGTATCTCCTTTGAAGAGCCAGAATGCTATTTGAGATCTTCTGGAATTAATGTCAACTCAGAGCCAATGTGGGTTCTAAAATATCTGATTGCTTCCTTTTCCTCAGCACATAGTTACTATGGTTAAAGAGTGTAGATTCATTTCAGGAAAGATTGGAGAAAAATCAATAGTTAAAAAAATGACCAGCAGTGATGGTGCATGCCTTTAATCCCAGCACTCTGGAGGCAGAGGCAGGTGGATCTTTGTGAGTTCAAGGCCAGCCTTGTCTATGGAGTGAGTATCCAGGGCTACACAGAGAAAGCCTATCTTAACTAAACAAAAACAAAAAAGGAAAAAAAATGGTAGTAGAGTAGGTCCCTCCTCAAAATGATCTGGTATCCATTTCTTTCATAGGCCTATAAATAGTATAAAGTCTGGAAATTGGTTGAGGATCCATGATTCTTTGTGGCTGTGATTCAAAATGGACTTTTGTTCACTTTCTCTGGAAATAAATTTCATAAACAGATTAAACAAGAACTTTGTAGACTTACTGTATATTTTACTTCTTGGAATACTCTGGTTGAGTATACCCAGCATCATAGGTCTACACAAGAGAGAGCATGATGATCATTCCTTTGCTTCTATTGTCTGTCATGGCCAGTATTCTCACTTTGCCTTTGGTAATTGAGTACCGCTACTTGACCCTTGTAACTTTTACACCCTTACACCCATTGCATTTAGGTTATCCAACTCAGTGGCTATGGCTCCTACTCTAAGGTCTGCTATACATAAAAGAACAATGACAGAGCTCTTCAAGCATGCTGGAGCTCCTCTCCCAGAGCTTCTTACAGTATTAGTGGAAGGCATGTCTTCTAGATTTTCCTATGGGAGAGGAGTAGATAACAGCATTCCAGTTACACTGAGCCATTGAATCCCTTCATTAACATTAAGCCAAAGGACATCAGCTCATTTGCAGTAGGGCCATCTCTCGAGTCATATTTCATTCATCCAATCAAATAAACTGTTATGTGCAGCATATGTGTGTGTGTGTGTGTGTGTGTGTGTGTGTGTGTGTGTGTGTCTTGGTGAGTATATGTAGATAGGGATACAGTGTCTGCGGGGGCCAGAAGAGGGTATCAGATTCCCTGGGGCTGGGACTGCCGAGGCGGGAGGTTGTGAACTGCTCAATGTTAATGCTCAACATTAAACCAAGAATCTCTGTCCGATGAGCTCATAGCAATAAATTCAGCCTGGAATGGTTTGATGTCTGTCCACCACCATGCTACACCCTTCAAATCCATGAGTTTACACATTCTACAGACCTCTAATTATATGAACTAGACAACTCAACAGTTCTTTTGGAACACGGTACGTCTCCAAAGGGTCCTACTAAGAACCTGCTAAATCTGGTTTTAAGTCTAGGACTAAAGGTGGGAGGTAAGGAGGTGTTCTGGTGTCATTCTCTCTCACTGCATCTCTTTCGGAGAAGGTAATTGCTAGTTCTACAGGTAATGCAGAATTAATTCTCCTGGACAAGGATAGAGATGCCAGTACTTCATGGGATAGGGTGGAGAGATACCTACTACTGAGGGTGGAAGACTAACTTTCTCAAGTAAAAATAAACTCACCAGATTTGGGGCTGGAGAAATGGCTCAATGGTTAAGATTGCTTCCTGTTCTTCTGGAAGACTGGAATCCAGATCCTAGTACTTAAATGAAGTTGTTCACAAGCTTTCAACACAAGGGAATCTGACACTGTCTTTGGACCTCCACAGACACCGAATATACGCACTTACTAGTTGCATTTTGCATACTAGTTGTTTCCCCAGAGAACACAGGTTCAATACCCAGTACCCACTCGACACCTCACAACTCTCTGTAACTACAGTTCCAGGGGATCCAACACCTTCATACAGACATACATGCAAGCAAAACACCAATGTGCATAGAAATAAAGAAATAAAGAAAGAATGATTTTTTAAAAATGGAAACTCATCAGTATTGGAGGGCTCAATGTTTTGGCCTCATTAGGGTCCTCCTACACATCTTTGTCTACAGTTGTAGGATCCCAATCTTTTGCTAGTCAGTGTCCTCACTTTAACTGAAGACACTTTTTGAGTCTCAGACCTAACCTTGTGTTGTAAGCTAGTTAAACTAATAATGAGGGCTTGGTTTTGTTTTGTTTTGCTTTTTTTTTTTCAACTTCAGCCCTATTGATGCTGAAGAGAGGATTCTATCTCAGGGCAAACTTAGAACATTTTGATGTTATTGTTTGTTTTTTGTTGTGTTTTTTAACATTCCAACTACAGTTTACCCCTCCCTCTTCTCCTCCCAGTCCTTTCCTCCCATCTTTCCTCTTCTCCAACCCCATCCACTGCTTCTCCTTTTCTCTTCAGAAAAGGGCAGGGCTCCTGAAATATCAACCAGCCAGGACATCTCAAGTTACAATAAGACTAGGCACCTCCTCCCCTATTAAGGATAGAGAAGACAGCCCAGCAGGAGAAAAAGGTCCCAAAGGCAGGTAACAAGAATCAGACAGCATTCTCACTGTTAGGAGTCCCATTAGAAGACCAAGCTACACAACCATAACATATATGCAGAAGGCCTAGGTCAGTCCCACAAAAGAGCCATGGTTGGTGGTTCAGTCTCTGTGAACACCTATTGGCCCAGGTTAGTTGATTTCGTGGACTTTCTTGTATAGTCCTTGACCCCTTGAGCCTTTAGATCTTTAATACACACCTGGAGTTGAGAAACTACATCTCTGAACTTATATTTTTCCTTTGTTACTTTATCCAGAGATATTAGAAGCAACTGGCCATCATTTTATCCCATGTTCTTCATAAATACTAAAAAATATTATGTATAAACTCACCATATTCCCCTTGCCTCTCACAAGTGGCGAATCAGGAGTGTCCAATGCATTCATTTCACATTTTTCTTTAAACAGTTCATATCATGGATTGTCAGTCAGTTGTCTCCATCCTTTCAAGATGATATTGAATAACTTTAGATATAAATAATCAAATTAGAGAACTAGTTCAGAAGCCATGAATCTCTCATCCTTCTTCTTCTAGAACTACTTGTGCTACCAAATCTGCATTAGACAGGAGTCTGTAGAGGAACAGAACCAATAGAATGTATACATATTATAATGATGGTCTACTCCGGTTTCTCTTCAGATCGTATAAATCTTTCGCCTTATAAAGATGGTTTATTGGATTGGCTTACATGATAGGGGAACTGGTGGTCCAACAATGGCCGCCTGGGAGCTGGAAAGGCACAGAACCTGGTAGCTGCCCAGTTTCAGCAGTCCCAATCCAGTGCCGAAAGCCTGGAGGATCCCTGAGAAGTCACTGGTGTTAAGTCGGCTCGGAAGACTGAAAAACCTGGGGTCTGGTGGCAGCCAATGATCGATGCGCTCAATCAGAAAGGCAGAGAAGAGGGACCGGAGAGATAACTCAGTGGTTCAGAGCCCTTGTAGTTCTTGCAGAGGACCCAAGCTGGGGTCCCAGCACACACAGTGTGACAAATAACTATCTGTAACTCCATTAACAGGGTGTCTGACACTCTACTAGCCTTTGCCAGCACTGCATGCAAACGGTGCACGTTCATACATGCAGGTAGAACACTAGTATACAGAAAATGAGCCAACAAATGATTTTTGAAAAGGAACTGAAAGCAGTCATATATTTCCTGCATTTTACTCAGACCTCTTTATATCTTGCCAGTCACATTGAGGGTCAGTTCATCTGCCCTAGAAATGCCCTCACCAGCATTCCCTGATGTGTATCTTCTAGGCGATTCTAACTCTAGTTAATTCTAGTTAAGTTGACGATCATGGCTATTCACCATGACTATATGATTATCTTTTTTTGTTGTTGTTGTTGTGTTTATGTCCATCTACATCCCCTCACTAGAATGTAAGCTCCCCAAGGGCAGGGACATGTTCTGTATGCTCTATATTGTTCGCTCCTACTGTGCTATCACTAAATTCTAGCACAGTGTTTGGTATGAACATCTGCTGAATTAAGCCTGAGTCTTTATTCATAGCATCCATATAATATCCTTGTACAGGGTAGGTGCTCAGTGTTTGTTAAATGAAGCTGAAACCTAAAATCTGCAGAACTTAGGGTATGTACTACTTAGTAAGTCTATACTTACTAAGTATGCACTCTAAGTATATACTTAGAGTTACACAAGTGGTTTAGAGTACGCATTTGAGTCAAGTGGCAAGAACTTCCATCTCGCAGATATGCTACCTAGCTATGTTAACCTCTCTGAGCTTCCAGTTCTTATTGGCAGACTTAAGGCAGCTTTAGGACCGCCTTGACACGGATTTTTGTTTGCACGTCACTTTGTAACGGTCCGGTCATTGTCAGCTAAAGATAAAACACGGGTAACAACAAAACACTAGCAGGATGATCACTGTGTTTCAAAAAAAAAAAAATCTCTCTTAGCATCATCTCTTCCCCACCTTCCAAGAAGGTGATCCAGGAGAAACTAAGGAGACTGCCTTCAACAGGTATTACCTGGTGCTTTACCCATAGAGCTGGCTTCTCTCACTAAAGATCTCTCTTGGCACCCCCTTCTACACTGAACTCCCTTTCCTCTTAACATTTCAAGCCTCTTTTTTCCCTAGCATAAGTATAGAGTGAAGACAGAAGTGCCTGAGGCAGGAATAAGTAGTTTTCTGCTCTTGCTGGTTCTGGGGTTAAGTCTTTCAGTGGTGATGTAAGGTAATTGTGAGATAGTCATTTCAGGGCCTAGAGGATGAGAGAACAATGGTCCTGATCAGGATAGGGTGGCCGACCTGGGTCCTGCCCCTCTCCCTTCCTTGGTCCCCTGAAGGAGGCAGGGCTTCTCGCAGATGTTACCCAGATGCCCCTCCGGTAGGTTCGGTTGCTGTCTTTACTTCTGGTGTCCCTAGTTTAGAGCAAGCTTAGGGACCCATTGAGCATCTCATTGCAACTCCCTCTTGGAAGTGGGGCGGGGTGGAGTGGGCAGAGTACAGCCTGAAATTGGCGACACGGAGACACAGGATCGTATGCATCAGCTCTCTAGTGGATCAAATTCTAGCCACCTAGACCAGGGTCGTTAGTACCCCCGAGAATGGGGGAGGTGTGGCTGAGCCCCAGGAGCGCCTCTGCTTCTGTTCCTTTAAGGAGCCGCTGTTTAGCATTCCTGCCGCTGCCTGACTCTGCTCACTGATTGGCTGGAATCAATTGAGAAGAGAGCCACGGAGGGATGCTCTTGACTCCACTCAGATCCATCCTGGGGACCTGAGCAGAAGGGGTTCTCGCCGCACCTTGCCTTTGCCTGGCCTCCCGCTTCTTCTTTGCCCCTGGGCCTCGGCCCAGAAGCCACAACGGGCGACACGGAGCCGCCAGTGCTGGAGGGAGAGCCATGGGTGCGGGGCAGCGTGGGGGCAGAGGCCCCAGGACGCCCGCCTGGTCCCAGGCCCCGCTCCGCCCGGGCGCCCCCACGCGTACCCCCGCCTTCCTGGTCTGAGCAGTGTGAGTGTGCTCGGGAGCCCGGTGGCGGCAGCGTGGAAACTGGCGTGGGCTGGGGGGTCCGAGCCGCGGGGGGCAGTGCCATGCACAAGCACCAGCACTGCTGTAAGTGCCCCGAGTGCTATGAGGTGAACCGCCTGGCCGCCCTGCGGCGTCTTGAGCCTCCTGGCTACGGGGACTGGCAGGTGCCAGACCCCTATGGGCCAAGTGGGGGCAATGGGGCCAGCTCCAGTTATGGAGGTTACAGCTCGCAGACCCTGCCGTCACAGGCAGGGGCTACCCCGACCCCTCGCACCAAGGCCAAGCTCATCCCCACAGGCCGAGATGTGGGGCCAGTGCCCCCTAAGCCAGTTCCCAGCAAGAGCACCCCAAAACTCAACGGCAGTGGCCCCAGCTGGTGGCCTGAATGCACCTGTACCAACCGGGACTGGTATGAGCAGGTAAGGACCGGCAGATTGGGGGTGGGGGTGGAGGGCTAGTGGGACAGCCCCAAAAGACTAGGTAGGGATTGGGGTCTAGGAAGTCTGGGGAACAGTAAGGGTTGTTGGGGCTCCAAGTCTGTAGACCTGAACCTTAACACTGCAGCTGAGGAAAGAGAGACTGTTGCAAATAATGTGTTTCCATGTGTGTGTTTAGGGGTCTCCATTTGGAGGGGATTGGGAGGAACTGTTTGTATCAAGGGGGTGATGGTATGGCGGAGGGGCACATTTTCTAGTGTGGGGGATTTGGGATTGTCTCAATGCAGGGGGGGGAGGTTGGCAGTGTCTCTGTGTCTGGCAGGGGGCGGGAGGTTCTGCGGGGGTTGTATGTGGTGTGTGTCTCCATAGGAGGGGAGGAGGGGGGCATGGTGCTCTGCGTAGGGGGGGGGACATGTGTTGGGGGACATGTGTATGTATGTTGGGGTATGTGGAGGAAAGCAATGGAGCTTGTGTGAATGTATGTAGGGGAGCCCAAGTACCCAGCTGGCTAAGCTTCATCTCTCCATACCATGAGTCCATCTCCCATCTCAGTCCCTTTGTGTGTGAACGTGCACATGGATGTGTGAGGATGTCTCTCTGAATGTGGAGGTGTTTCTCTAGATGAGGCTGCGGGGATAGCTGTGTTTGCCTGTGTGTGTCTCCATGTATATGTGTGTAAGCATGTGGCTTCAAGAGTGTACACGTGTGTGTGTGTGTATGTGTGTGTGTGCAAGTGTGTGTGTGTGTGTGTGTGTGTGTGTGTGTGTTGTCCCTGGTGAGAAGCGCTTGCCAGGCAAAAGAGGGGAGGGGGAGGAGGCGAGACATGTCCCAAGCAAGGCTGAGAGGCTGCTGAGAAGGACAGACTCTTTTGTCCAAGCTGCTCTGAAGTGTGTGTGCTGCGGGGGGTGGGGGAGGTGGGGGGGTGTTAAACAAGCCTTCTTGCTCCAAAGCAGGCATATATTGCCTGGAACCAGGCAAAGGGCACCTGCCCTAGTGCAGCTTCTGCCCTGAGTGGGACATGGCCCTTGTAGGTACCCACAGATGTGGGAGAGCTTAGCTCCCCAGTTCTGATTTGGCACAGCTTGGGAGCCCCTGGGTGCTGGGCACAACTCCGGCTTCCACTCCCTGCCTGAACCGCCAGCTTAGAAAATGGAAGGAGCATCTGTGGGAGAAGCAGCAAAATGGAGGCTGGGCCAGCAGAGCCAGGTCTCTGGCACACATGGCGGAGGGCCTGCCTAGTTCTTCAGTTCTGCAGCCCCCAGGGTGGAAAGAAAGGAGGAGGAGAGGTTTTTCTGTCTATGGCAGGTGCTGACTGCCACAGAGTGGTGACCATTCTGGCCATCCCTGTCCTCTTCTGAGGATAGGATGTGTTTTTTCCTAGAAGCAAAAGAAGGGGCTTCTTGGAGAGACGAATCCTCTGTTCTGTCTGTCTGTCTGCCTACACCTCTTCCTGTGTCCTTAGCCTGATTCTTTGCCCTCTCCAGTGAGTCCCCTCTCTCCTTTACCCCTCCCTTACAAACATACGCTCATGCTTGGCCTGCCCAGTGGGAAATAGGTATACTTCCAGGGTTGGGCACGTCGTGTACTGTTTCTTTACCAGGCTGATCTTTGGATGGCTCTTGACCCTAGAGGCAAGGTCCCTGAGTGAGAGTGGGACCAGAGCTAGAGGGCTAATTCCTGGGAGCTGAGACCCCCAGGTACCACCCAAACTAGGCTTGAGGCATGACTTTTGTCACATGTGGAGCATACATGGTATACCAGGTGCACAAAAGAGCTACATGGGCTTTCTTTTGCTCTGTATCTATTGGATTGTACTTCAGTCGGCTGTGTTGGTTTGGGGTCTCTGAAGAACCAATGGTTTGGTTTTTTTTTCCTGCTGGGACCAGGGTGAGGCTGCAGTTAGAGTCCTACTACTGACTCCTTAAGACTACAGAACATGAAGGAGGAAATAGAGGAGGCATGGCTAGTCAGCACTCTTGAAGCCAGTGCTGCCAATGATGAAGGTGGGAAGGGAGAAGCAGAGCTGGATCTGTTAGGAGAGCCCTCGCGTTCGGTTTCCAGCTGTTCTTGTCTGGGGCCAAAACTTAAGAAAGGTGTAACATGGCCAGAGAAATTTGGATCAGGGCTGGGACATCTGGTGAGAGAGACAAGGGGGTTCCTTCCATTTTCAAAATGATTGCGGGAATGAGGAAGCAGGTGTACCTGTCTGTGCAGACTCAGATTTCCATTTGAACAATGGTCACAAGTATGTCCTGTCTGGAAGGCAGCGTCTATGTGTTGCTGAAAACAACCTGTGGTTTTTGAACCCTTCCCTTGCCTGTTTTCCCATCGCTACTGTGTGTTAAAGATCACAAATTCTGCTTCTAATGTCTATGGGTCATCAGGTTCTCCTTCATGGGGAATTTTGTCTACCCCAGTCCTGTCCTACCCTGGTTTATCTTCGTACTCCTGGCCAATTTTCCACCCTGACCCTTTCTTCTGGGACACAAAGGGTTCAAATCAAAAGCCACTTTGGAAAAAAAATGGAGTAGGATTTTCACTCCTGTACATTTGAAAACTTGGATTTCTGGAACCTCTGAAGGAGGTGTAAAAATAGGGATTCCAAGGTACTTTGATGGAAATAACATGGGGAAGAAATGATCAGCCAAAATATGACTGGCCTTGAAGCTTTCTATAACCCAACGAGTACGTGGACATGCAAGTTCTATATTCTAACTCCCATTGTGCCCTTAGGCACATCCCACAACCTCTCCGGGCCTTAGTGTCCTCAACTGTCATGTGAAAGTTGTTGGATAAGATGGTGTCTGTTGTCTTCCCATATCTGACATTGTGGGAGTCTATTATCTAGAAGTCAGGGTGAGCTGTGGTTCAGAAATGGAGAGGTTCCTTGGCCAGGCTTCTGGGCACTTCCTATGCATATTGGGTATGGTACAGTTTGCCCACCATGCTCCATCTCTGCCATCCCTCTTAGGCCAGCCCTGCACCCCTCCTAGTGAATCCTGAGGCCCTGGAGCCCAGCCTATTGGTGAGTGCACCACTGGTTGGCTCAGTCTTAGACAGTTGATATGGGCTAAACAAGCAGCTGGGTTTGGACTGATATTGTTGGAAACAAGGGGAGGGCTGTTCTTGTTTGGGGTCAGCCTGTCCCCATCTGTGGTCTACAGATGCCTTGTGGTGTGCTTGGGATCTTTGCGGGAGTGGGGAAGGAAGCAAGTTTACTAGAGGGCAGATGACTAGGAGGGCAGAAAACATTGAAGGAAGTACTTCTGTTCTTTTAGGTGAATGGCAGTGACGGCATGTTCAAATATGAGGAGATAGTACTAGAGCGGGTAAGTTTTCCAGTAGGGAGATTGGGAAATGGGAGGCAAGGGTTGCATCCAGGAGAGGGGAGGGCTCTGAGCAGCACTTCAAGACTCACAGGGGAGCCTGAATTGAGAGTTCGGGGAAACAGGACCCTCAGAAGCCATATCCATTGCATCTATCAATCACTTCACTTAGAAATATTAATTGATCTTGTTGACTGAGGCCTAGAAAATTGGGGTGGGGGTTGGTTTGCTGAGGTCTCCTCACCAAAATGCTCAACCCAGGCTGAGAAAATGCTAAGTTTCTGATGAATGTGTCCCATCCTACCAGGGGACCCTGAGAACCTACTCGGGGTACAGAGGGAGATAAAGTGCCGGGAACTCTCCTTTGTGCTCTCAGAATGAAATGACTGTGGCCTTCCACCCCTCCTCAGGGCAACTCTGGCCTGGGATTCAGTATCGCAGGTGGCATCGACAACCCTCATGTCCCTGATGACCCTGGCATCTTTATTACCAAGATCATTCCTGGTGGAGCAGCTGCCATGGATGGGAGGCTGGGGTGAGATGGCCTGGAAGCAGGGCTGTGGGTGGAAGGGACAGGATGGAGATGAGAGGACAAGGGCCAGCCTGGCAGGATGATCCTTCCATTATATTGGAGAAGGAGAGGGAAAGGAGGAAGGGAGAGAAGAGCAGAGGGAGGATACAGAAGACACAGTAGAGGAATGGTGGCACAGTGGCATGCCTCTTGGGCTTTTTCCACAGGGTGAATGATTGTGTGCTACGGGTGAATGAGGTGGACGTGTCCGAGGTGGTGCACAGCCGTGCCGTGGAGGCACTGAAGGAGGCAGGCCCTGTGGTGCGGTTGGTGGTACGGAGGCGACAGCCCCCACCTGAGACTATCATGGAGGTCAACCTGCTCAAGGGGCCAAAAGGTGAGGCCCTCTTGGTTCCTATGCTCTAGCCACCCACTCCCAGCCCCTGGTTCATGGCTGTTCTGAGTGGGGGTGGAAGGGAGTGGCCTTTCTCCTATCAGGAGTCCTCCAGTCCCAGCTCATAGACTTCTTTCTTGACCTCAGGTTTCAACACTTAATGACCTTGGGATGATGGGCTGGTGTTTGGGATTGCTGGTGGGAAAGGAGCTTTTGGAGGGGATGGTGAGATAGCTGGGGTGGAATTGGCTTCGAAATGGATGAAACATGCTCTCTCCCACTTGCTGCTGGCTGCCATCTAGGCCTAGGTTTCAGCATTGCTGGGGGCATTGGCAACCAGCACATCCCAGGAGACAACAGCATCTACATCACCAAGATCATCGAAGGAGGAGCTGCTCAAAAGGATGGACGCCTACAGATTGGGGATCGGCTGCTTGCGGTGAGATAGCGTTCATAGGGGTGCCCCAAGAGTAAGGTAGGGAGGAGCAGCTCTGGTGCCCTGTCACTCCATCTAGGTCTCAGTAGAGGGTGAAGCATTTTGGAGAATTTCGGGATATTGCCGAAGTTGTATTTACCCAGACAACAAGGCCCCAGTTCTTTCCATGGTGGGGACCAGCCACGCTTCTAACACTTTAACTCTACCCTACTTGGACCTGTTAGTATACTGAAAGAGCATTCTTTTGAGCTCCCTGGAGAGATTTTTTTCCCCTTCTAAGACCCACCCCAGGGTGTCTCCTCTTCTAGGTGAACAACACCAATCTGCAGGATGTGAGGCACGAGGAAGCTGTGGCATCACTGAAAAACACATCAGATATGGTCTATCTGAAGGTGGCCAAGCCAGGCAGCCTCCACCTCAACGACATGTATGCTCCCCCTGACTATGCCAGCAGTACGTACCCATTGGTCTTTGGCCATGGTTTCAGAAGGGGAAGGTACCTGTACCCTTTGTTTGGGGAGAACAAGCATAGATATTGTCATAGCTGAGACCAGGTCCCAACCCTGTGCTTGGGAGTCGGGTGTCCTTGGGAAAGTCCTTTTCACACAATTCAGTTTCCTCTTTAGCCCAAGGAAGCTAATGATATGTATGCTGCCTTCCTCAGAGGACCGGTGCAAGGATAAAATGAGATCATGGACGAGAGAGCCCTTGGAAAACTATTAAGCTACAGATCTGTGAGGGATTAGTATTAGTCACATCTCTAGTCATGCCTTCCTCTGTAGACTGCCTTGACTTCAGCTCTTTCTAAGAGTCACAGGAATAAGTCTCAGGGTTTAGAAAAGGACTGAGGAGGAGGAACCCTGGAGTGAAAGTGGGTAGTGGATAAAGCAGATAACAGTGTCGTAGGGAATCAGCATCCCTTGGTCTTTTTTGCACCTGAGGTAGGATGTGAGGAAAATCCTTGGAGGGGGTTGGGGAAAATTCCATAGTGGGACATCTCTAGACTCTTTTCTCTCTTTTTCCACCTCAGCTTTCACTGCCTTGGCTGACAACCACATAAGCCATAATTCCAGCCTGGGTTATCTCGGGGCAGTAGAGAGCAAGGTCACCTACCCTGCTCCTCCTCAGGTGCCCCCTACACGCTACTCTCCCATTCCCAGGCACATGCTGGCTGAGGAAGACTTTACCAGGTAAGACCCTCCCCTACTCTTTCGACCTGGAGTGGGGTGAGGACAGGCCTTCTTGTAGCATGGCATAAAGAAGGACAAGGACCTCATCATTCCCTTTTGATCTGGGGCCCTTCTCTGTGAGATCTTCGACTCTAGAAGGGAACAGGGGTGGCTGCAAGAATGAGTTCTGCCGTCAGGGGGAGTGCCGAGCGAGTGTCCCAGAACAGAAAATGCAGATCCGGGGTGGGGTCAAGCGTTTGGGGGCCGAGGAAGTGGGAGCGATGTCGGGGAAGCGGGGGTGCTTGCCCTGCGACAATAGCAAACCTCTCTTCAGCAGCTAGCAGTAATCGCTGAAGAAGGCCTTTCAGCCGACGGGGTTGGCGGGAGTCAGAGGCCACCCGGCCGGCCCAGGACAACGCAAGGAAGGGCTCCGCCCCGTGGTGGCAGTGGCGGGCTGGGCTGTTGAACTGGTCAGGCCGGCCGGTGTTGTAGGGGCACAGGTTTGCGGGGTGGGGCCTAGGTGGGTGCTGGGCCGGCTGCTGTGGAGGCAGAAGGGTAGGCTAACCCAGGAAGAACCGGAGGAGCCATGGAGAGAGCTCGCAAGTTCTCAGGCTCAAGCTTGGCCGTGGGTTTGAGCTCGGCTTCAGCTTTGGCCTGGAGGAGGGCCTCGCAGAGGTGGGCCTGGCCACTCTGCTCCCTGCGGCCTGGAGGGGATGCCAGGTAGGGAGCATCGCACCTTAGATCAGAACAAGAAAGGAAGAGGCCCATTTGAGATCTGGGCCTCTTCTGAGGAAAGATGCTGTAATAGAGATGGCAAAATGGGACAGTGTGCTGGGGAATAGGGCGAGTTATGTGGATACCCTCACCTGTGACCATTTAGAGAGAAGCTCCTTGGATATGGCCAGTTTTAATCATATATATATATATATATATATATATATATATATATATATATATAGTCACACATATAATATTATATATTTGTCTCCTCTCGTCAATTTAACCCCTAAGCATTATCTGGGAAGCTGGGATTTCTCTATCTCTTTTTTCCACACCACTAGTCAGTCAGTAGTGGTTGCTATGTTTTGGTGGGAAGGTAGAAAAGCTCATAGTTGGATCATGGAACTTCAGAACTTCATAGAGGTGGGTGTAATGAAAGTATCTTTTGGATGGTGAGGACATCAACTCAGGGTGACTCCACTGTCTTAACAAGTTTCTCTTTCAGTCAAGGGCCTTTCACAGAGCTTACTATAACAGAAGACTCAGGGAAGAAGATGAGCGAGTGAGCTATGAAATTTGGGCCCTAGAGTTCTGGATGAGGTTTTGTTGACCTGAGAGTACAGAGGAATGTCCACTGGGAACTTGACTAGGAGACTTTGGGAGGAGGGAAAAGGAACTGAAACTTAACACTTGACATAAAAGAGCAGCCAAGCAGGTTTCAGGAGAAAAAGGGAAGGACAGGGTATCACTTGTAGAAGCCCAAGCCCTCCAGCAAGTATGAATCTTGTTGACAGGCTGGTCCTCACGGGGTCAACAGTGCCTGTCATCTTTTCTTCTCTGATCTCCTTTGTTATATCTTTACTCCTTTCCCTCCAGAGAGCCCCGCAAGATCATCCTGCACAAAGGTTCTACAGGTTTGGGCTTCAACATTGTAGGAGGAGAGGATGGAGAAGGCATATTTGTTTCCTTCATCCTGGCAGGAGGCCCAGCTGACCTAAGTGGGGAGTTGCGAAGGGGAGACCGGATCTTATCGGTGAGACAAAAGCGAGGTGGGAGGATGGGTGCTCTGCCAGGCTAAAAGGGAGGAGGGGAGTCCTTGTATCTGCCAAGAAATGTTTCTTGTGACGAGAGAAGGGCTAAGAACTGAAGAAAATGTAAATTGTCTTTATAAATATCTTTAATGAGGGAAAAGCGACCAAGACTAGACTTATGCTTGAGGAAGAAATGAATGTCCCCGGATCTTAAATTTGATTGGGGTATTTGACTTCCACAAGAATAATTATTACACTAGAGGTATTATATTCTTTAGGCCTAATTTGGGGGGGGGGACAAGGATGGAATTTGGGGAAAACATATCCAAATAGGCTGAGAGATGGGTTGTACATCACCCTTTGTGTTATAAGAGCCTGGGGGTAGCTCACAGTTCCTCTCTTTTGGGACAGGTGAATGGAGTCAATCTGAGGAATGCTACTCATGAGCAGGCGGCAGCTGCTCTGAAACGGGCTGGCCAATCAGTCACCATTGTGGCCCAGTACAGACCTGAAGGTAAGGGAATGGAAGGTGGGAAGAGATGAAGGAGTTTAAGCTTCTTATACTTTGTATTGTTTTTTTTTTTCCCCACTGTAGGTAATAAAGCCATTTGACTAGGTCCGTGGTATTCTAGTGCAGTCACCTCTTATTTCCTTTTCATTCTAGACAGTGTGGTTGGTTTGTGTGGTTTAGGAGCATCAATCAAGGTACTGCTTAGAGCATGCTTGTGAGGGATGCAGTACTGCAGAAAGCCAGTAGCAGGCAGCAGGGCAACTGGAAAAGCCAGAAGCGGTGATTGGGAATTGTGTGGCCTGGAAAAGAGTAACTCTTGGTTAGTAGGACTTCAGAGAGTAAGAAATCCGACCTCCTAAGAGATCTTGGGTCAAATATTTGTGAATCCCATTTACTTTTCCCTTCATCAAAATAAGGTGATACCAAGCCCTTGGGACAGAGGGTTGCGGGAATAGAATCACACCCATATGGAAATCGTTGTATTCTCACAGCTAGTAGGCCCTCCACGGGGGCGAGTGGGCGGGGCCGGTGATGCAAACACATTGATTGGCCCGGGCCATCGGAGGCCTAGGTACGGAGGTGAACTGTAGGAAGGCGCTCCCTAGCCTGCCAGTCAGGACAACCATTGGTGCACAGAGCGAGGCCTCCGGCCGCACGCCCCGCCCCCTGACCCAGGCGGAGGGCGACGGGTGCCCCTCCTCCCCTCGCGCCTCTGGCGTCTCCTCCTCGATCCCCTCCCCCTCCTCCCCTTCTTCCCTCCTCCTGTGCGCCCCGCTTTGTGTCCGTGGTCTCCCGCGCGGGACAGAGGTAGTAGCCGGAGCTTGCTTGACACTAGACCTGGATTCCGACTTGCCTCCAGGTGAGGTGGGATCGACGGGGACCAGGCCCCCTCGCAGTCCCCCCAGCCTCTCCACTGTTCTACTCTGAGCCTCTTTTCCAACATTGCTCCCCATCTCTGCCCTCTTCCCCAGAAAGCCTGCGCTGCGCCCCCCCCCCCCCCCCCCCCCCCCCCCCTTCCCTCCCCCTGGGGCTTCCTCGGCTGCTCTTCGAGGAGCTTTCCGCGCACTAAACCCTGTCTGGCTTTCACCTCCGTGCCATCACTTCTTCTCATCCATCAACTGTTGCCCCTTTTCGCCCTAAAGCCTCACTGCTGTCCACAGCCTCCTTCCTGCTGTGTCCCTAGCTGCCCTCGATCCCTCAGAAGAATTTTCTAAAGCTTCCCCCCACCCCGCGCATTTCTCTTCCTAACCCCAGGAACTCCAGCAAATAGTTGAGGATTCTCGTGCCCCATGTCTTCTGGACGCTTTCATTCTGTACCAGACATCTTTAGTCTCCCCTCCCTCTTGTAAGCCTGGCCTTTGTCCCTTAGGACTGCAGCGCCTGGGTTCCATGGACACCCAGGCCCTGCAGGCCTGTAACCCCTGTGGAGGAAGGGACCTGGTCCTGGCAGGTGCTCTAGTTTTCTACAAGAATGGCAGAAACCAGGATCTCTGTGACAAAGCTAAGAAGTCTTAAAATCGACCACCTTTGTCTTCCCCGCCCCTCCCCCACGGTAGTTTAGTGCCTTCAGAGCCCTAAGAGAAAGGGCCCTGTCACCCTTTCTACCAGGCTTGGTGGGAGACAGGAGTGCAGGGAGGTAACTAATAAGAGAGCTTGTTGGGCCAAGATAATTGGAAAGAGAAATGCAAATGGACACTTCGAATGATTTCTCTCCATGTTTGGCGTTCAGCTTCCTGACAGGCAGTGCTCCTTAGGGATATTGTTTTTTTATGAATCAGGCTTGTGATGTTTGCTTCTCAGGAGAGAGTTCGCTATTGGATTTTTCTTAGCAATTAATATTTATTTATTTATTTTGCTCTCAATTTAAGAGTAGGTTCTGCAAAGGAAATGGCTTCTCATTGCTAATTGCCTGCCTGCCCCACCCCCTGCCCCACCGTTTGTGTGTGTGTGTGTGTGTGTGTGTGTGTGTGTGTGTGTGTGTGTAAGTAAGTAAGAGAAAATTATGTTTCGGTTATTCTCTCTGATGCTGGGCATATGGAAACAATACTGTGAATTCGTCTGGTGGTGGTGTGTTGGAAACTGGTGACTAAATATTTCTATGACTTTTGTTTGGGGAATGCAACTGGTCTTCGTAAAAAGCTGTAAGTGGCTCTCATATTTAGCATGAGAGCTTAAAATAGCTTTGATTAATTAGAACAGTCAGGATAAGAACTTTTCCCTGCCTTTTAAAATGTTTTAAATGAGATATAAGTCATAAAAGCATTCACTCCCTATATGTAGGTCTATAGTTCAGCGATACAAAGTTTTGCCTGTGTTCTCACAGGTAAATTGAGAACATTTTCATGATCCCTCATCTCCTTTTAATACACAAAGAGGGACGAGCATTGGGGAAGTGATAGGTTTGAGGCAGTTGCTTCCTATTGTGTCTTCCTTGAACATGCAGTGGACTGGATGGCAATTTAGAAATGTTCCTAACGAGTTTTTCTTTTTTTTTTTTTAATGTGTGGCTTACTTATTATGGATTAATGAGATCTAGGAACTGGGTCTTTCTCTTTGAGTTTAAATATTATGGCTAGCATGGGTGCTTAACAAAGTGTTTTTGTGATGGAAATTTGGAAATATTAACTAGAAATAGAAGTGCTAAATAACAAGGTATCACAGTGAAAGATGTTATTTAATAGTTTCAGTTCTGCACATTGACACACGCCTGTAATCCCAGCACTCAGGGATGAGGAGGCAGGCTGTGAGTTCGAGGCCATCCTGGTCTGCAAAGCAAGTCCAGGACAGCCAAAGCCACACAGAGAAACACCGTCTCAAAAAAAAAAAAAAAAAGAAAAGAAAAAAAGAAAAGAAAAAAAAGAAAACAAAAAATAGTTTCAGTCCTGATTGTGGATACCAAAATCCTACCTCTTAGTTAAAAATCTAATCAAAATGGAAATTTTAAACAACTGCTACACAGCAGAGGCTTTCTTCCAAACTATTTTTAAAATGGTATTTCTCATTGACATATCAAATTGCAGCACCATGGTGAAAATGTGCTTGACATTATAACATTTTGGGATCTCCTACACTCCCCCCACCCAAGTTTCTCTGTTTCAGCCTCTGCTAATAAACTGAGCTGTTTTTCTGGAAAGACCTTTTGTTTTTAGGGTAGAAATCTGATCTCTAAATCAAGAGGTGAGCCAGGTATTGATCATATAAAGTACCCCAACTGGGGAGTGATTTTGTGAACAGTCTTTTTTTTTTTTCTACTAGAATGTAAATCTACACAGGGTAGGAAGGAGTATGCTAAGGGAGAGAATTACTTTTTCCATTTCAAGGTGCTTAATGATCTCACCACAGACACCCCTCCACATAAGGCCTGGAAGAGCTTGGGATCAAGGCTGATAATAACATGAAAGTTTCAAAGAGTTATTTTTCTTACAGCATTTCCCAATATTTGGGAAGGAAGGATGTGAACATTACTACCATATCAATATGATCTCTCACAAGAGCAGAGATAAAACTACATCAAGGCAAACAAAGTTTTGAAACACCTACTGCATTTCTAAAACAAGGCTAAGGCAAGGATGAAGATGAATCCTCAGTAGTGAAAAGGCGGAAAGAACCCAAAATGTCCATCAAGCCAAGAATGGATAAACAAAATACACTCTAACCATAGATCAAATTTTTATTCCACCATAAAACAAAATAAAGAACAGATTATCACAACATGGCAAAACCTTGAAAACATTAAGTAAAAGAAGCCAGGCATTTCTTTAATCCCACCACCACTCCAGAGGGAAAGGCAGGCAGATCTCTGAGTCCCAGGCCAACCTGATCAACATATTGAGTTCCAGGACAGCCAGGGCTATATAGTGAGATGCTGTCTTAAAAACCAAACTGAAACAACAAAACAGTAAAAAAACAGGTATATTGTGTGAGTTTATTTACATAAATTGGCCATAAGAGGCAAGTTAATGAAAGCAAAAGACCTAGGGTTGTAGTGAAGGGAGGAATAGGGATTCTCTCTCTCTCTCCCTCTCCCCCCCAACTCTTATACATTAGGACAGCCAGGGGGGTCGGTGGTGGTGGTGGTGGTGATGAGGATGGTGCACATCTTTGATCGCAGCACTGGGAGGCAGAGGCAGGCAGATCTCTGAGTTCGAGGCCAACCTGTGTTTTTTTTTGTTTGATTGTTTTGGTTTGGTTTTTGGGTTTTTTGGGGGATAAGGTCTCATTACCAGGCTTTGGTTGGCCTAGAACTTGTGTAGATCAGGCTGGTGGCAAACTTCATAGAGATCTTCCTGCCTCTGCTTCCCCAAATGCTAGTGTGTGCTACTACACCTGGTTTATCTCAGCGTTTCAAGTTTGGTGATCATATAATCCTGCCCCCAAAGAAATAGTAGTGGGGAAGAGATTTCTAGAACCAAGTATGAGATTCTTCTACAGAAGCAAAGTGACTTTCCCACAGGGAGTAATTTATTGGCAGGGGTGGGGGTTGCAGTTCAGGAAGTTGCTTTCCTCAACTTAATAGCAAATGTGTACAGACTTAGAATATTAATGGTATAAGTAGGCATTTCTCATTTCTTCAGCTGAAAGGGAGTTATAGATGTCATTCCCTTTGAATGCTGGGGATGCTATCCAGGGCCTTAATGTATGCTAGGCAGGGGCTGTGCCACTAAATGTCATTCACTTTTTATGACAACAATTAATTCAAGGCTACACATAAATGGAGTTTAATAGCTTAATCATCACCCCCAAACTTCCTAACCCACTCAGCCCTAGGCAACCACAAATCTCCTTTCTGATGCTTATGGAGTTATTGGTTTTGTTTTGTTTTTTTTTTCTGAATTTTTCATACAACTGAAGTTATATGGTGTGTGGCCTTTTGAGACTGGCTTCTTCGCTTAGGATATGATCAAAGTTAATTTATGTTGTACCATATATTTGTACTTCTTTTCCTTTTATGGATAAATAATATTCCAGTGTATGTATGAGTGTGTGTGTAGTTGTTTTTGAGTTGTTGAATTGTTTCCACTTTGGAGCTGTTATGAATAATACTCAGGAACATCAATGTGTTAATCTTTCAATGGACATAAGCTTATATATTTCTTGGATATATATTCTCTGGATCAAATCACATTACCATTTCCTTTAGAGGAGTTTCAAGGCTGCTTTCAATGGACTCAAACCATTTCTGCATCTTCCCCAACACTTGTTAGCATCAGTCCTTTTGGTTGTCACCAAACTGCTGAGTGTGAAGTGGTATCTCACTGTGGTTTTGATTTGCATTCTCTGATAGTAATGCTGAGCATACTTCAACAGCTTGTTGTTTGTTCAGTTTTGCTTTGCTTTGATTGTTATCCTGTTTACAAATTAACTTAGGAATACATAGGGCCAGGCTTGCTGTTGCTCCAGTGATTAGAAGGAACCCAAGAGTAACTAGCTCTCTTATCAGCTGAGTGTGCTGGAGGAGTCTAAGGCTTGACTGAAGATCCTTTAGCTAGAAATACTGACCTGATAAAAATGATAGGGTTCACCTTTTTTGGAACCAGATTATTGAGATATAATTCACATGCCATACATAATATGAGTATGTCCATTTAAAATATACGTTTCAGCTGTTTCTACAACTTTCAGCATTTCTATCACAGTCAATTTAAAAATATTTCTCTCACTCCCAGATGCCTTGACCCATTAGCGGTCACTCCTTGGTTCCCCCTAGCGCTTTCCCTCCTCACAGCCCTAGGCACCTTCTAATCTTTTGCAGGCAGTTCATGTAAACTTTGCAGCATGTGACCTTTCGTGCTGAGCTTCTCTTAGTGTAGCCTTTTCAGTGTTCAGCCGTGTTGTGACATGTATCAGTTTTTCACCGCATTTCAGAGTGGAATAATAGTCCAGTCTATGGTTAGAGTACCCATTCTTGGGTTGATGAGTATTTGCGTTTTCACTGTGTGAATACGGCTGTTACACAGATTTCTGAATAAGTTTTTGTGTGAACAGATGTTTTCAGCGCACTTAGATTTACACCTAGAATTAAAATTGCAGTGGGTCAGAAGGTAACATTTTTGAGGAACTGCCAGACTTTCAGGCCCACCCAGTTTTGTAAACTTAACAGACAATGTGAAGTGTTCCTTATAGTTTTGCCCCTGGAGCTGCATGTGTCTTTGTGTTGGGCTTTTCCTATTCTGTGTTTCTGTAGCCCAAGGACATGGTAGTAAAATTTGGCACAGCATTTTGAATTTAGCTAGACAGGTGCTTTCTTGTCCTGGCTCGGTGGTATGAGTCAAAATCTTAGGAACTTTGCTGTTGTAAAATATCAGATATTCCTGCTGGGTAGAATGATTACAATAACGATGTACTAATACGAATGGATTATTTCTTAATGTAATTACAGAGTTTGAGAGGTTTTTTTTTTCTTTTTTTAAATTTTTATTTCTTGTGCATTGGTATTTGTCTGCATGTTTGTCTGTGTGAGGGTGTTGGATCCTGTGACTGAGGTACAGACAGTTGTGAGCTGCCATGTTAGTGCTGAGAATTGAACCTGGGTCCTCTAGAAGAGCAACCAGTGCTCTTAACTGCTAAACCATCTACCCAGCCCTGAAGATTTCTTTTTTAATTCATTGTGTTAGATGTTGAAATCTTGACTGTGATATTGACACTGTTGTTAAAAAAAAAAAAAACAAGTAACACTTTGTATTATATTCTGCAATAGGGTTAATGTTCTGTTGCTTTAAACAGAGAAATAGAGGTAGAATAATTTGGGACAACCACTGCCACTGAAATTAAAACTACTGTCTTTGTGCTCGCTTCGGCAGCACATATACTAAAATTGGAACGATACAGAGAAGATTAACATGGCCCCTGCACAAGGATGACACGCAAACTTGTGAAGCGTTCCATTTTTAAACCCTGGCTCAGATGTAGCCCATAGACTCAGTCTCCAAGTGGGTTCCCTAGTAAGGGGAACAGGGGCTGTCTCTGGCATGAACTCAGTGGCTGGCTATTTGATCACCTCCCCCTGGGGGGGAACAGCCTTAGCAGGCCACAGAGGAGGACAATGCAGCCAGTCCTGATGAGACCTGATAGGCTAGGGTCACATGGAAGGGGAGGAGGACCTCCCTATCAGTGGACTTGGAGAGGGGATGGGGGAGAAGAGGGAGGGTGGGATTGGGAGGATAAAATTAAATAAATAAAATAAAAATAAAAAACTACTGTCCTCGCTACTCTTGTAAGATACATGCACATACACATTTGCACCCCACATATCTATTAGCACAATATATAGACACTAAACTCATATGTATATGCTATAGAGATAATCTATATCAGAGAAGCCAAGCTCCTGAGATTACTTCTGAGTTTTTCTCTAAATGGATAAAAATCCTTGACTTTTAAAAAAATATTATTTTTTATTAATAATAATTTATTCACTTTGTATCCCAGCTGTAGCCCGTTCCTTCTTCCCCTCCCAGGCTCACCCTCCCTCCCTCATCTCCTCCTATGCCCCTTCCCCAGTCCACTGTACATTCTGACCCTAGCCTATCAGATCTCATCAGGACTGGCTGTATTGCCTTCCTCTGTGGCCTGGTAAGGCTGCTCCCCCTCAGGGGGAGATGAAATTCCTTGCCTTTTAGACTCGATTTTCTTATGTATAAAATGAGGAGATAATGTAAAATGTTTTGTGATATGTTTTCTAGCTAAAATTTCATGTGAGATAAGTGGAAGTGAGTTTTAATTCAATTTATGAATTCATGTTTGTACTTATTAAATCACACCATCTTGAAGTAATAGCTGCCTTGCCATAATAAAGGGTCTCATCCTTCTTTCTTTCTTGTGTTAGGCTTTTATCCTCTTGAAAAGGGCTTCTGTTTACTTTTCACTGAATTCACAGCTCCTTTAAAAGCAAGGGCCCTAGAGAGTTTTTGAATTTTCTGCCTGACAAAATTAAGTGATGAAGTATTTTGTTAGATGAAAAAAATGAAGATAATATATTTTCTATAAACATGTGCTTTAAGGATTTGGATTCAAAAAAAGAGAAAGAATTTTGGTAAATGTGGGGTTAAATTCCAAACTGGATTTTCTAATGTATTTTTTTAAGATTTATTTATTTTGTACATATGAGCATTCTATTTGCACGTATGCCTGCATGACAGAAGAGAGCATCAGACCCCATTATAGATGGTTATGAGCCACCATGTGGTTGCTGGGAATTGAACTCAAGGACCTCTGGAAGAGCAGACAGTGCTCTTAACCACTGAGCCACCTCTCCAGCCAGATTTTCTAGTGTTTTATAACTACCCTGATAAGAGGTATGCATCCAAGTTAGAAGGTAAGTTTGGTCAAATCTCTGAGTGGACAAGATTTTTATCCTGTGGGTCAGGAAAGTATGGCTGTGGCATATGTAGATTTCAGTAAGGTGCTAACTCAGTTCCTTCTCTTTAGTTTCAAATGGGTAGGTTATAACAGTTATGTGTTCATGTGGTTTTGTTTGCATCTGGTTGCTGAGCTAGGAGCAGTGTAGACTTAAATTTCTAGTACAAGTATGCCCTGGCTTTGTCATTGGTATACTGTTGGTCTGTTCAGTGTGTCTTCTTACCCAGATCCCTTAAATTTTATTCCTGGATATAAAAATATTAGATTTACATTATGAATAATTGGAAATAGAGAAAACACAAAGTCTAAAAATTCAACTCACCTATCAAACTACAGGGATAACCACTGGCGTTTGTGCATTTTTGTATAGTTCTTTTCAAACTGTATATATTCATAGTTTATATATCATGTAATGTGTCTGTAGCTTTTAAAATTGGGATTATTAGTTTGAAGCAGTTTATATTTTTTCCTTACTTTAAACCACATCATGAATATGTTCCTAGGTCATTATATATTATTTGAAAAAGATTATTTGAAGTAGTTAAGAAATAGTCCATCATGTATGCTATGATTCAGGTAACCATTCTTCTGTTAGTGGCTGTGGATATTTAGGGTTTTTTTTCCCCAAATATTTTGTTCTTCTAAAATGCTTTAATGAATAACCTTGGACAAGGTTTCTTTGGCTCTATAATTATTTCCTGAGAATATGTTCCTTCTAGTAGAATTTTTCATTTAAGGGATATGAACGTGTCTAATGCTTTTGATGCTTTTTTTTTTTTTTCAAATTAGCTTTACCTCTGCAGGCAGTGTAACTCCCCTCCCCCCCCCCCCAAAAAAAAAAACAGATTCTCACTAATGAGGAGTAATTTTATTTGTTTTCATTCTTTTTTTCAGTTTTATACATGCATATAATGAATTTCAATCTTTTGCACCTCCCATCACCCTCTTTTATTCCCTTCCCTCTCCTGTTGAACCCTTTCATGTCTTTTTGCTTGTGTGCCCCCACTGAGTTTAATTAGAGCTCCTCGTGTGCACATGGGTGGGAGGTTATTTACTGGAGCATGGGCAACTTCTCATCAGTCACCATAAAATTAAAGAAAGTAACACCCCTTCCCCGAGCCACCATTAATTGGCAGTAGTTTTTTTGTGGGACTGGAGCTTCATGAGCCTTTCCCCATTCCGTGATGAATAGTCGATGGTGCTTCTCAATTTTGTGCAGATCTTATGTAGAGAAGTGGAGTAGCAATGAGATTGAGAGTGAAATGACCATGCCTTCTTTGCCGCATACCTCCCATCCTCCAGCTCTTCCATTCTTTTCATCCCATCTTGATACACCCAAGCCTGGAAGTGGGTTATGGTGATGTCCCAGTTAGGGACATTTTAACATCCCTTATTCCCAGCACTTCTATCAGTTATGAGTTTCTTCATTAAACAGCATCCAATGCAGGAAAAAGCTTTTCTGATAAAAGCTGAGAATAGCACTGAGCTATGGATATAAACATGAGTGCTTAGAAGGATCTTTGACCACATGTCCATCCATAAAAATCGATAGGGCCTATGATCTCTCTAACCACCAGCTCTTGACTACTTTGACAGTACTAAGCACAAATTTCCTTTGCGGAGTCAGCCTCAGATCTATTCATAGAAGTGTTAGCTACCCTACAATATTCATGCCATTACTGCACCGATGGATACATCTTGCCAAGCTAGTCATTATTGTAGCTTACAGGATTAATATCTGGGTTAAGAGTATTGATAACTTCTCTTGTAGCATCCTGGACAGCATCTTCTACCACTATGAAGCTACAGTAGGATCTTACCACCTAGTTCTGGTGAGCAACCAACAGCAAAGCCAATAACCTGTATTGCTTTGGGGGCCTCTGGAGCCTCTCTGACCAACAACTCAGAGTGTTATCCAACACTCTCCCACACCTGCCACTGGGGTTTTAATAACCCGTGGTTTCTGTCTAAGTTAGGTTTCTCTTTATGTGATAAATACCACGGCCAAACAGAACTTGGGGAGGGAAGCGTTTATTTCACCTTACAACTGAACAGATTACAATCCATCAGTGAGGGAAGTCAGGGAGCGAACACAAGGCTAAGAGAAAACTGCTTACTGGTTTACTCAGTCTGCTTTCATTTATTTCAGTTTGAGGCTGGCCTCAAACTCAGAGATCTGCCTGCCTCTTTCCTCCCAAGTGCTGCTGCCACCACCACCGCCACCAGTACTACCACCACCACCGCCACCCAGCTCTTTCTTTTATATTTTTAAATTTGACTTGTGTACAGTGTCCCCAGAGAGCAGAAGAGGCCACTCCTTGTACTGGAGTTACAGCTGGTTGTCAGATGTCATGAGTATTTGCTGGGGATTGAACCTGGGTTCTTTGGAAGAGCAATTAGTGTTTTTAGCCGCTGAGCCATTGCTCCATCCACAGCTCACTTTCATTTACACTCCAGCACCATCTTCCCAGGGCTAGCTCTACTTACAGTTGTCTGGGTCCTCCCCCATCAATCATTAATTTTAAAAATGCCCTACAGGCTTGCCTACAGTCCAGTCTTTTGAAGATGTTTCCTCCATTGAAGTTTGCTCTTCTCAAATGACTGTAGCTTCTGTCCAATTGACAAACAAACCAAACCAAACCAGGATAGATTTTATAAACACTTGAGAGGTAGAAGTAGGCAAATCTCTGAATTAGAGTCCATGCTGGTTTCCATAGTGAGTTGCCAGGCAGGATTACATAGTGAGACTGTCTCAAAAGAAAAAAAAAAAAAAAAAAGGAAAAAGAAATAACCTGGAACTTCTGGGAGGGACATTATTACTGTGCAGGATACCCCCATTGAAACTTTTTAAAAATTATATTTTTAATAAGCTTATGAAATAGTAGGTTTCTTTATGGCTGTTTCATAATCCTTGGTGTTGGTTACCATTTTCTCCATTTCCTACCCTCTCTTCTACCATGCTTCCCAACCTTCTCCCCACTTAAACTTTTCCACCTCTGGTAGTCCCCTTTCCACTTTCATACCACATGGGTTTTTCTATTCCCCCTACCCATGACTTTAAGGTCTCCCCCTTCCCTGTAACTTCCCTTTATAACTTCCTGGCCTCTGTGTGCACCTGGATAATTTTTAATAATTTTTTAAGATCCTCTGCACAGCCATGCATGGTGGTGCATGCCTTTAATCCCAGCACTCAGGGAGGCAGAGGCAGGTGGATTACTGTGAGTTCAAGGCCAAGCCTGGTCTACAAAGCGAGTACAGGACAACCAAGGCTACACAGAGAAACCCTGTCTCAACACCCCCCCCCCCGAAATCCTCTGCACATTTGATAGGTAAAAATTTCTATTTGATTTATATTTTTTTAGTAATAGAATTGAGCCAGGTGTAATGGAACAAGCCTGTAATTCTAGCACTCAGGAGGTCCAAGACTGGCCTAAGCAATATAGCTAGATTGTGACTCAGAAACCAAGTGTTAGGGGTAAAGTGGGAGGGCACTTCCTTATCACACAGAAGGCTCTTGGTCTGATCCCCAGCACTGGATGGAATAAACAAAAGTATATAATAGAATCAAACATTTGTGTGTATTGATTGTTTTTGTTGTTGTTGTTGTTATGTCTTTCTGAGACAAGTGGAATTCCTCACGTAGTCTAGGCTGGCCTCGAAAGTTTAATATAAGTAAATTATCAGTTCTTTGTTGCATATATTGCAAAGGTTTTTGCAATTTGCTTTTTTTGTTTTTTTATTAATTATTTCAGTGCTGGGAATTAAATCCCAAGGCCTCACATAAGCTAGGCAAAGTCTTACTACTGAGCTACACTCTTGGCTCTTTTTGTTTGAGACTGGTTATTGCCTCAGCCTCCTATGTGCTGGGATTACAAATCTGCTTTTATTCAGTGTTTCATTTTCATGTATTTGGTCTCTATTGGAGGTCTTAAAGGTTCTTGCCTATCCTAAGAGAAAACAGATACCCAGCTTTGTTTTCTTCTGGTTATTTACTGTTTTTGTTTGTTTGTTTGTTTGTTTTTTGTTTTTTTTTTTCATATTTAAAGTCTTAACTTGCCTACAGTTCACTTATGCTGTAAAGAAGGCAGGCACTATTTCTACTACATTACCATTTATCAAATAATCCTCCATTTCCCCACTATCGTGAAGACTTGCCTTTATTATAAGGAAAATTATTTTATACACTCATACTTTGGATTTGAGGGGTTTCTTATTCTCTCTTATGCTCATGTTTTACCCCTGACTATCTGGTTATTTTTATCAGAGATTACTTGGAAGCAACCACAGATATTTCAGAAACTATAAACTAGAGGGATCTTACTCTAGGTCCCTTTTTCTGGGCTCCTTCTAAAGAAATTTGACTTAAAAGAGATTGAGATGATACTACAGTAAAGATTGCTAGAGTGTTTCTGATTCTGAGAGAGTGTTACTATGAAGGGAGTTTGAATCTAGACTGTTGACCTGGTAAAATGCAGAAATTGGCTACATCAACTTAGATTGGCAAGCTTCATCATAGGCTGTGTGTCTTTTGGTCATTATGAGGTAGCATCACCATTAAGTGTAGAAGATTGTTCTGAGCATGCCGATTTGATACTGAGAGCATGGTAAATGTAGAATTCTGCCTTCATTCTCAGGTTTTCTGCAAGAGGTATTTTGCCTTGGGTGACCTTTTGGTATACTTTGATTTGTGGAGTAAGGAAGCCAAACACTTAGTTAATCTTTCATTGGAACATGCTATGTGAAATTTCTTTTGAAGTAGAGAGAAGGCTCTATTTGAAGCTTTTACCCAGTGTGACTACTTGTTCTTAGCTTGATGGATGTAAGAGCAAGGTACTTTTGTACTCATTTTCAGACCAGGTGACTGAGTGTAATAAATAAAGCCTTTAGTGATAACAGCACTTTCACCAAATAGCTAGTTTTTCCTACATCTCCACTAGACTCTTGGGGAGACAGACACATGTGCGTGTGTGCATGCACGTGTGCGCACGCACACACACACACCAACATCAACAAAACCCACTCAGTCTGTGGAGGAAAACAGATTATTTTTTAAGGCATGCTTACCTAGTGCATCTTGCTTTCTATTTTATTCTCAGCATCCTTCATAATGATGTCCAGAGCCCTGGTTAAGTTTGAATGTGGCTGAGGAAGTACATTGTGACACTGCAGGGACCAGAACAGGTTTCTGTTTAGGTTTAGTCATGATTCCAAGCATTTGTCCTAAGGGTAAAGATGGAATTACTTTTCCTTAAGCAATATTTGTCCATATGGAAGCTGTTTGTCACTTCTGTTTGCTTACATAACTTTGAGAATTTTTTGTAAAGTATATATATATATATTTTTTTAATTCAGAGTTTGAAATTATTTGTAAATTTTTAACTCCTGTTAAATAAATTAAATTAGACTCTCCTTGGTTTGAGTCATTATGAACCTCATTGATTTTTCTTAAAACCATAGTGTCATAATTAGAAAGGACAATCAAAATTGTTTAGCTCTAGAGGTGTTGGATTCTTGAGACTGTTCTGATTACTGGTATATTCTCAACAGCTAACACAGTGACTGGCATGCAGTAAACACTTGGTAAATACTTGAATAAATACATGAATGGATATAACTTGTAGAGTGATAAAAGAATGCTATTGAAGGACACAAAGAATTGTTTGCCTTCAGACAGTAAAGAAATTTGCCGGAGTAGGGAATAGCAGATGTGAATGAATTGTGTTCAAGGGTCCCAGACCAGAGAGTTCAAGAGCATTTGTGTAATGAGAAACAGGTAGAGAATGATGGAGCAGTCCTTGAATATTTAGTTCAAATATTAAGGTAAGATTCTTTAGTTGCTGTGATCATAGATATTTTGATGGGGAAGTCTAGAAACTATAGTTTTATGGTGGCCAAATAAGGATCTAAAGACCAATTCTCACAATAGAACAGTGGCCCAGAGGAGGGGAGGGAAGTGGAGAATGACAAAATGTGACCTAAGTCGAGGCAGAGTCAGGGCAGGGGGCCAAGGATAAAACATTATGACATTGGTGTAGTAGCACATACTTGTAGTTCCAGCTATTTAGGAGGTTGAGGCTGGAGGATTTTTGAAGCTAAGATTTTCTGCACGCCTGGGCAACACAGTGAGACCAGTGTTTTAAAGAAAGCAAAATAGTCAAGAGAAAATGAAGTTAAACTAACAGAAAGGCAATAGCCGTGAAAGCAAGAGATGGATTGAGGACCTGATGTGATCCAGAAAAGAGATCAGAACTTAAGGAAACATACTGGTTGTACACAGAAAAAGTGAGGGTGTCAGTTATAGTAATGGGACATTTGAACGTAAGTAAAAAAGGGCTTGTGTTTCAGGTAGGAGAAGGCATGTCGCGCAGTCAAGTATAGTCCCTACGTGCTTATAAAGGCAGGTAGACCCATCTTATACGGGGTAGCTGAAACAAGTAAATAACAATACCTGGAAAAGGGAGAGGGAGGGAGACCTGTGGCAGCATTAGCAGAGCAGTCCTTTCCTTTATCATGCAGGGAACAGTGTTGCTCTTATTTGTCTTGTTCTTTCCATACTTCATCTTAACCAAAAGGCTAGAAAATGGTTGTCTGTTCCAGAGCAAATATTGTTGTTGCTTTCGCATAACTGAAAGGCTCATTAGACTCTTCCTCAAACAGAAGATCGGTCTGTCCTCAAAGTTAAATTTTCCCTCTACTTCTTAGGAAACCAGAAAGTTTCTGGAAGCTTCCAAATATCATTTTATTCTTCACAGTCAGAAAGGCTTCAGAATGGTTTCAGAATGTCACAGTTCCATTTATTAGTGACAGTCAAAACTCTGCTTTTTTTGTAGTGCCGAGATGTAACTCAGGGTCACATGGCATGATAAGCATATGCTCTACCACTGTACTATTTCCTCAGCTCTGTGATTTGGGTATGCATTGATTGCAGATTTGACTCTGCAGTTTTGTACTTAGGAATCTTAGCTGGGTGTGGTGGCTCACACCCGTAATCCTAGCACACGGGTAGCCATGGTCAGAGGAATCTCTGTGAATTTGAGGCCAGCTTGGTTTACAAAGTGAGTCCAGGATAGCCAAGGCCACACAGAAAAACCCCGTTTCGAAAAAACAAAGAAAAAAAATAAACATAAAAGGAATCTGTTTCAGACAGATTGCATACAATTATATAATGCAGCATTGATTGAAATATTAAAAAATTGTATGTTGCATGTGTTACTGCAAACCTGTGATCTCAACATTCAAGAGTCTTAGAGGCAGAATTGCCATGCATTGAAGGCCAGCCTGAGCCAAACATCAAGTGAACACTGGGTTATTCGGGATATATAACAAGACCCAGTCTCAATAAGCGAACAATTTTAACGTGCATTGGCCAGAATATGATTGAATGAGATACATTATGGCCTCTATAACATGCAGTCATATGCGTATGAGGTCTTCTATTTGTATTCTGACATGAGAGGGTTTCTATAACATACCAGAGGATGAAAAACAGTATGAATGTGAATCTGTGTGAGCTGTAAATACATGTATATAAAATATGTATGGCAGTAAGCCTGGAAAGACACATATAAAAAAATACTACCAGTGGTTGCTTCTGGATATTGGAAGGAGGAAACCATTCAGAAATTTCAAAAGAAGAAAGTGCAAACATTTTTGAAGTCAAGGACTGGGAGCTGGAGAGGTGGCTCAGAGCTTAAGAGCACTGGCTGATCTTCCAGAGATTCTGAGTTCAATTCCCAGCAACCACATGGTGGCTCATAACCATCTATAATGAGATCTGGTGCCCCTTTTCTGGCCTGCAGGCAGACATGCAGACAGAACACTGTATAAATAATAAATAAATCTAACAAAAAAAGTCAAGGGCTGGGCTTACAGCTCAGTGGTTGAGGGCCTGCTTAGCATGCATGAAATCCTGGGTTTGACCCTCAGTACTGCCAGTTTTCTAAAATAAATCATGTGTTACTTTTGCAGGTTTTTTTGAAAAAGGCATTTATTGTGGGTGAGGAAGCACACACATGAAACACACAAAACAGAGTAGGGATGCAGAAAGCCAAAAAATCCCAGTATTGTAGTTTTAAAAAAGACTTCACAGGCATGTTGACCAATGACCTCTATTGCATTGTCCTTTTTGTGAATTTGAGATTGTATTATCAAATTTATTTTGGGAAGCTTTCTATCCTCTTGCCCTGCCTTCCTTTGCAAACTTTCTATAGGATCATTGCCTTGCCATAAAACCAAACTGACCTCTCTAAGTAAGTCCAGACCAGTGGGTTCCAACTTGATGGGGCATCACAGTTACTTAATGCTTTTTGAAGGCAGATTCGTGAGTTCTGGTCATAGTGTATCAGGGGTTGGATGTGGGGGGGCTTTCCAGAATTCTGATCTTAAGGCACACTATGGTCCCTGAGAAATCCTCTTTTTTCTCCTGGCTTCTACTTGTGCACTTCCTGGCTTCTTTCTCTATGTGTGATTAGCATTGGTAAAAGGGAAGGAGGAAGCAAAGTATGACTCATCGTGGATATCTTTGTGGGTTACAAATGGTTGGGTTTATCTGAATGGGAAAAATGAATAAAGTACAGTTTAATAGACTTAAGATTTTAGTAATAGGTAGTGCTTCTTTAAAGTAGCCTATTTGAAGTGGGCCCCTCTCAGAAGGAAGGCTGGTCAAGTGGCTTCCTACGCAGTAACTTGGGCCTAAGAGATGCCCTCCAAATAATGGCTGCTTTACTGTTAAGTGGAAGGGAAGGAAAAAAATTTTTTTTTGCAAAGTCTTAGAATTTAGCTGTTGTTTAAGTGACGCTTTTGTCCTAGGGAAATATTTAATAATATTACGAGTCATTCTCTTAAGTCCATTCTGCATACTTTTTTGTTGGAATGGCTTGGTTCTATACAAAGTCTGTTAACTAGTCTGGGATGTAGCTTACTGGTGAAGGGCCTGCCTAGGCCTCTGCTCCCTCCCTAGCATTGCGGATCTGTTAACCAGGTGATCAATGGGTGTTACGAACGTCCTAAAAGAGTGTTGAGCAACCTGAGTTGCTCCCAACCACTAACCTCTGGAACGAAAGCATCATGTCTCCTGGAACTGCAGTTATGGAGAGTTGTAAGCTGCCATGTGAGTGCTGGAACCAAGCTCAGGTCCTCTGCAAGAGCTGCCAGTGCTCTTAGCCACTGAGCTATCTCTCTCCAGCCCCATGGGTACTTCTTTATTACCTTTGAAAATCCTCTGAGGAGCTGGCACCCATCAGTTAAGTAAATCATTTGCTTTGTTAGTTTGATAACCGATACTTCCACTTGAACACAGTTTTCTAAATCGTTCCTTATTTGCTCAACAATCATTTAGCACAGGCTATTCTGCCTAGTAGACATTAGATAACTATCTAAATAGAAGCCAGAAACTGGTAAGGAGTGAAACTCTAGGGGGTTCATCTGAATAAGAAAAATGAAAGAGTCTAAGGAACTTGAAAACCAGTAATAGATTCCTCAAAGCAGCAACTTTACTTGCCTTCCCTTCGTTACTTTAATTGGCTCCCCTGGTCCAGAATTATCAGCCTTGGATTATGAGTTTTGAGGAAATGGAGGTTTGGTGGTTGTTTTTAAAGGATTTTTTTTTTTTTTTTTTGAGAAACATAGTTACTAAGCAACCATTGTGACCTGCTGCTGCTCTGTTAGAGTTCAGTGTGCAGGGTCACCTCTAAAGAATGCAATGCATAGACAAGAGCAAAATGCTTGCAGATAGCTTGGGTGTCATCTGTTGTTCTGAGTTTGGGGGCTGTGTTGATTTAGTAAGGTGGGGTCTTTTTTGTAATCAGGTTGGCCTGGAACTTTTGACCCTTCTGCCCTAGCCTTCTGGTTGCTGCAATTACTGGTATAAGCCACTGTGCTAGATACATTCCAGGTTCTTTGTATAGTTCTTTGATTCATCATCACCAAGGAAGTACTGCTTGGTTAGATCTCTTGCCTACCTGGTTCTTCCCTGAGTGAGTGAACTAGAAGGGAGGGCCTGGGAGGAAGGAGCAAGAAATGATCTCTGATCAGGGTTAGAGGCCAAGCCCTAAGGTGAGGCAGGGATCCTGGCTTTCTGAGCAGCCCAAGGCTTCTATGACAAATCAGTCACCACCCTTTATGTTTAGATTAGGACACCTTATTTATATTGATGCGTTGCCTTGTTAACTCCCAGAACATGCACAATGTCCAACTGCTGTGTGCTGCGCCACCTTCCCCACCATTTAATAGGTGAGTCAGTGACTCAACTGCTTCCTCCAGGATTGTAGGGGACAGGAGAAAGTAATGAGGACAAATCATCATAGCACTCAGTGCGTGATGAATAAAAGAACACATGAATTTAGCCAGTTGCCTTCATTGATAACACAGTGAAGAACAAGGAACTTTGAGAGGAGGGTCTTTATGTGACTTTTAAGTCCATGCAGTCCTCATCTTGGTTTCTTAGCATTTCCCTCTTCACCCAGCTGAAGGTCAGGTTGCTTTGCCCAGGGAGCTGAGGGAGGTGACGGGGTGGGGAGGTGGAGTAGGTGGTGTGCTTTCTCCCGCAGAGTCACAAAGGCTAGGTGGAGTTGCTTCTTGCCAGTCCCTCCATGGTGCATAAAAATGCTGTTGTGAAAAATTTCCCCGAGAGGTGTTTTGAAGCAGTTGCCCGGCCTTCAACCTCCAGTATGATTTCAACTGCCCCTCAAGTCAGCTTTTCCCAGAAGTATGCCTTGTTTTCGGCCATTTCTATATCCTGTGCCTCTCAGTATACTCCATTCAACAAAGCAATCATAGACCTGAAAATGTTGTATAAGGAGAGCTTTAGATTTAAGGTTTGACAAATGGTTGCACTGTTTCTTTTTAGGCTTTGTACTGGATCTGCTATCTCCCCACTCAAAATGTCACCCTGGGAAAACTGTCCTCCTTACTTACCAATGATTGAAGAGCCTCTGGTCCTTTCCAGGCCCCCTGCCCTGTGTCTCAGGGCCATCTGTTCTCTGCAGTCCGCTTTTTGGGAAAGTCTTCTTGCCCATCTGCTCTCCTTGGACCTCAGTTCCTGCTCTAAAGATTCATAAAGGCTGCCCTGGAACCTCTTTCCAGTTGTGATTTTTTTTTTTTTAAGGATCAATGAGATCTTGAAGCAGATAAAAGCTGTTTCCATTTGACATGCCCAAATGCGACTTCTTTTTTTCTAGGTGTATTTTTCCCTCCTTGGGGGTGGGGTGGGGGCTGGGGGTGGGGTGGAGTGGGGGTTGGTCTGTCTTTCTCAACTCGGGGGAGGGACTCTGCTTATCAAAGCAAAGATTCCACCTCCCAGCTGCTTTGAAGCCAAGTATCCTCCTGGCTTTTTGGCCACTGGGTGTGCTGGCCCAGGGAGCTTCTTGGGTTTATTCTTTTTCTGTCTTTCCCCTTACCTCCCTGACAGAGTACAGTCGTTTTGAATCCAAGATACATGACTTGCGAGAACAAATGATGAACAGCAGCATGAGTTCTGGGTCTGGGTCTCTCCGAACCAGCGAGAAGAGGTCATTGTATGTCAGGTAAGTTGCCCCTCTGAGCACCAGGCCTAGCCTTTCTTGTCTAACCGGTAGAGTGACATTGTATACTGTGCACTAAAACACTTTGTACTGTGTACTCAGGCTGTGTATTTTATGGTTAGTATCTCCCTTTTGTGAACTGGTTTCTTCCTTTTCGCTCCTGAATGAGTCAGTACTGGAAATGTTCGGTTTGCTCTAATTGTGAGGCTATTAGGTGATTGTTGCTAGTCAGCATTCAGATAAGACTGGAATATTGAAAGTACGTTACTTTCAATCTGCGCTTTGAGGGGAAAATTTAGCATCCCCTTCCACATACACATGATAAGACATGGGGATTTGTGTCTGAACATATCAGTTATCATAGTGTTGTGGTACAGGGACTCTTAAGAGACTGAAGAGCTGGCAGGTTGCTGCAATTCTGGATGTTTTGCTATATCCCTATTCTCCTCTTTCCACCCCCTTAAGAAGGGAAAGGCAGTGAAGATGATCATGTTGCACTTCCTTTTGAAAGCTATGTGGTGACATGAAGACTGAGCTTTTGAGCCTTGATGGGGGTCAAAGTACAAAACCTTCAGTTGGTAGACTGATAAGGGAACACTGAACTTCCCTTAGAATTAGGGCTAGTTTCCTTCTTCCTGCTGTCTCTTGAGAGCTCCAACAGTTTGGCCACCATACTCCAAGGTCGGTTGCCTTATGGAAAGGTGGTGGGATTACTCCCCAGAGCCAGCAGTAGTTCCAGGCCTATTTAACTGGTTGAACATCTTTGGTGGCCTCTTATACTTGCTGGAGGTGGGAAGGAGAGGCCAGTTGCCTGGTAACATGACAATTACTGTGTCCTTGGGGTGTGAAATGATGGTAGCTAACTGATTTCAATGCTAATTGCAGTTCTCACGTGCTCACTGTTCTTTTTCCACAGTTGGTTGTCACTGACCCTGCTGCATAGGGAGTCAGCCTAGGGAGCGTTCTGTGCATCTGAGGCCCACTAGAACCCTTTGAGTTCTTTTCTCAAATGAGCCCTGCACTCTGCTCTTTGTGGGTGGAGAACATTTGCTGCGGTCACCTTCTGCCAGCAGCAGAGAAGGGTAGTGAGGCTTGGCACGGCCCAGCCATCCTTCCAGTCTCCTTCATGGAGAAGAAAGGCCTGCTGGTGGTCACTAAGCACTTTCTCCGGATCTATGACACGGACAGTGGGTCTCTGATGGGGGAATCATCCTGTGCTGTCACTCCTAAAAGTGGGTAATGCTTATGCGACTTGGTCAGGATTGTTCCTGCTTCTAGCCGCCGCAGATGTGGCACTCCAGTGTGCGTAGGAAGCTCTCTTTTGGCACGCCAGTTCCTTCAGAGAGTCTTATTTTTAGACCTCTCCTCTCCGCCTAACCTCTGCTAATGTTGTCCCTGCTTGGGTAGGGGCACCGGGCCCTGGCTCTTGTTGTAGAGCACCCTTCTGTGGCTCAGACAAGGGATCCACTTGCCTAAACTCTGGGAAGGAAGGCAAAGACCATGACTATTTCTAGTGAATCAGTTTCATATAATCTGCTCCTAAGTTGGGCTAGCTAACTGTGTCTCTGAGAAAAGTAGATATAGTTTAGAATAGGAACTGTCTGTGATCACTAGATGCAACCAGGGGAAGTAATGTTTTATGGTTACAGCTGGGAGTGTGAGCCCTTTCCAGGGTTAACCCCTTGGCCTGCTCTCTTCTATCCCTGTAGCAGCCTTTATACTGTACTCTTGGTTCTGTCTCTTCTGTATGTGAGCATACTTACTTCTTTCACGTGTGGGGGTGGTGAGGAATGGGGAGGATGTTGGGGCTTAAATGCAGGGCCTCACACAGGCTAAGCAAGTACTCTACCACTCAGCTACATCTCAGCACCTTTCATTTGTATATTTTAATTTCAGGTATGTATGGTCTCACTAAATTGCTGTGGCCCAACACAGTCTTTCCTCAGCTTTTTAAGTAGTTGGGAATTCAGGCCTGCACAACTCGTTTCACCTTGTTTCTTACATTCTTAAAAAAACAAAAACAAAAAAACAAATAATCCTAATGATTCCAATAGTTTCTTAAATTATTACCGTCTCTTTCTCTGGATTCTCTGGAGAGAAACACTAGTTCCCTAAGAAATTACTGTGGCTGTGTAGAAAATCAAGTCCCTTAGTCAGACTGTGCAAATGTAGGCATAAATAGAGGGAAATGGGGTTCTTTTTGTGTATGTTGCACTCAATTTTATGCCTACATACCTGTGTGTGTATGTGCATGCATATGGGTATGTATGTATGTGCGTGGGTGTGTGTAGGTGTAAGCTAAGCTGACTGCCTGTGAGCCCAGGATTCCTCCTTGCATCTGCTTCCCCAGCACTGGAATTACAGGCAAGCATGTAACATCTTGCCCGGCATTTTTATGCAGGTGCTTCGGATTGAACTCAGGCCCTTATACTTGTATAGCAAGAACTTTTCAGACTGAGCCATGTCCCCACCCCCAAAATGGGTTTCTTCACTGTTAGTGTCCAGAAAACACTGTCTTAGGCAGTGTTGTCCCTATAAAACTTAACAAAGGAATATCATTTGCTGAAGCTTAGCCTTCTAACATCCAGGCTGGGAAATTTTGGATTCATCTGTACTCACTATTGTCACTTCTTCCAGTCAGTTCTTCAGTGACTTCACATGACGTGAGCACCAGCTTTTCAGCCTGGTGATAATGATTCCTGAGCAGCACTGGAAGGCTCCAGAGGAGCCTTTATCAGGGAGTGGCAGTGACCTCATGTCTGACATATTCAATGATGGGTTCACTGGTTCTTGACATCAGTCTGACCTCTTCATCACCTGTGCTTCTACAAGGCACTTGCTTGCTGCTTTAAAGGCTCTCTCTGCCTTGCTAACTGTCCCTAAACACCTTGTTAGCTTTGGGCCTGAGATGGCAATACCATTGCTTTTCACAGCTTTGCATTATACTGTTGTATAAATGACACCTTTGATTTTTTTTTTTTTTTTTTTTTTGCCAAACCTCAAACGTGCATATCAACAACCTGGTGGACATAGACACAAAATAAAGCTGCTCACCTCATGCCTCTGACAAGGAGCATATTCAAACTGGCCTCCTCTCCCTTCCTCCTCCCAGTTTTCCTTAAGTTAATTGCCTTACCTTGTCATGTGGAAAAGGAATTAGATTTGTTCTGTCACCCAAGGCATATTTCAGTTCAGTATAAGGAAGAAAGAGCTCATAATAAAAAGCCTGAAATGGAATGGACTGCTTCTTGAGAGAAGATACTTGATTTTTCTTTTTTGTCTCTGAAGGGATTATATAAGAGCCTGGGTGACCTTTTGTCCTGGGTGTTGCAGAGGTAAAGCTAAAGTGGTATTCCAGGCCTATTTTCCTGAGAAGCTTTCAACGGTGCCCTGGCATCTTCAACTTAAAGGGACCCCAATGTCACCCATGCATCATGACCTTTATTATTCTCTTTAAATGTTTTTTTAAAAAATATTTTAAATAATGCTATGTTATGATTCCATTTTGTGTATGACAAAACTGAGGCTTGAATTAGACATCCTGTTCCCAAATTGCAATGTGAACTGAGTTGCACTGACCTTTAATAAAGTGTAATTTTTTCAGTGTTTCCCCAACCCACTGATTGATGGGAATTAGATAAAAATATATCCCTAGCTCTTGAGATTCAGGTCATTGTGCAGAGTGGATTTTTTTTGTTTGTTTGTTTGGTTGGTTTGGTTTGTTGTTGCTATTGTTTGTTTGGTCAGTTGGTAGCCACCCCCTCCCCCCTTAATATTCAGGATTTATTGAACCTAGGGGCCTCACATATGCTACCACTGGGCTACATCCTCAGCCTGCTTTTCTTTTCCTTTTCTTCTTCTTTTCTTTTTTTCTTTTTTTTTGAGACAGAGTCTTACTGTGTGACCCAGGCTGACTTCAGTCTGGTGATCCTCCCACCCCAACATCTCAAGTAGCTAGGATTACAGGCCTATGCCACCAGGTCTGATACAAAATGTGTTTTTAACAGTCAGAATGCTCAAGAATGGCCACTTTATGCCATGATTGACACTTATTTTTACATCAGTGGAGCAACTAAACATTATGTTTCCTGTTCTGTGGAAGGCAGTACTGCAGAACTAATAACTTGAGCCTGGTTGCTGGGATTGGTTCAGGAAAGCAGCACTCTGGTTCTTGTCCTCCTACAGCTGACTTTTACCCAGAGGGTGATGCAGCGGCACTTTTCAGGTTGGGTTTTTTTCTTTTGCTGCTGTTTTTCCTCTTGACACTTTATCCCCTCCTCCCCTTTCTTCTGGAGGGATCTATCTCCCTCTTGTTTACAAAGCTATTTTGAAGACTCTCCCTCCCTCAGCTGTACTGAGTCTGTACCAGGTGAAACCCTAGTGGGTTGCAGCTGTTCTAACCATAGGGGTGATGGGAGTTTTCAAGAGTGGAGCAGGAGGAAGAAGGAAGGATAACTGTGTTTGGACACTGGCAATTGGCTTTCAAACCACCAGGCCTGTAATGAGAAGGGCCCTTCCTCTCTTTACCACACTAGAAGCATCTCTTACTGGGTAAGTGTGATGTACAGGGCCTTTCTGCATGCCCAGACTTGGGCTTTGCCCTGCTACTGACTGCAGTGTTTGCTGGAAGAGAGCACAGAAATCACCTCATACACAGTGATTTGGCTAGGTGTTTAGTTTAGGCCATTTGCATGTGACAGAGGCAAGGCAAAGCTGCCAATTGCAGACCTGACTTTGGTTCTTAAATGAACGAATGAGTGAGTGAATGAATGAATGACCTTGGACTCAAAAGGTTGGCAAGAAGCTCAATTGTGCAATTGTAGAAGTAGTTTCTGAAAGTCTATGCAGCATCACCTGGCTGCATTCTTTGCAGCCTCAAGACAACATTCTGGCAGTTTGGGAGTTTTGGCCTTCTGGCTGGCCATCTCCCAGTCTTCTACCCACCCTAAAATGAAAATCCTTTTGAGGCATCTGTAGTTTTGGTTCAATGAAACAATGTTAGTATATTGGCTTGGTCATCAGAAAAGACTTGAGAGTGCTTTTTCCGTCAACAACAGGACACTTTGCCCAGGCTGGTGTTCGTTGAAGTGCAGCTTGATTTATTCATTAAGCTTTAGTAGGGAATTAAGATGCTAAAAAGAAAAATATTGGCAGGTTTCACCGACTAACAGAATTAGGGGTGGAGACTTTATTTATCTATCGATTCATTTGTTTATGCAAGTCTAGGGGTCAAATCTAGGGCCTCACATGTACTCCACTGCTGAACGGCACACCCTGGCCTACCTTAAAAACACCAGTCAGTGTGTGGAAGTCATCAGTGGCTGCTGGACCTGCCTCCTTTCAAGCACTAGTGCTAGAATCATTCCATTCATACCTTCATCTGCAGGGCCTGTGAGCCCTACATGGTCTCCTGTTGTGGGTTGTTGGTCCCTAAATGTCTCTTTAGGTTACCCTTTAGGGTCTGGCATTACATATGAAGTCCCCAACCTGCTCTTTTTTTGAAGGTGAATCAAGATGCCTGACTCCAGAAGCCACATTTGGTGCTACTTTTATGACGCATGTTCACTGTCCCCTGAAAAATTTGGCTTTAGAATTTTAGGATGTTCTTGAAAGCTACTGGAAATTTTTAATTTTCTATCAAGGTCAACAGCTGATGTGTAACTGCTACTTTATGGTTTTCTGTGCTCATGTTAGGCCAACCAGGCAATAGATAGTCTGTTTAGTTTTGTATTATATGCTCCCTTTATCTAGCACTTTAGTGATGCCCCAGACCCCAGCTTCACTGGAAGCAAAACACAGCAGAACACTGATTGATAATAACTTGAGGGTGCTCTGTGGGATAGAGCGACCTCATACACCCTTCACAAGCACTCAGAAGGGCTTCCGGGGTGATATACTATGAAAACTCAAAAATAATTATGCAAGAATTAAATTGCAAGCTGGGTGGTGGTGGCTCACGCCTGTAATCTCAACGCCTGGGGAGGCAGAGGCAGGCAAATCTTTGTGAGTTTGAGGCCAGCCTGATCTGCAAAGCGAGTCCAGGACAACCAAGGCTACACAGAGAAACTCTGCCTCCAAAAAACAAACAAACAAATAAACAAACAAGAATTGAAATAAATAGAAATTATAAAGGAAGGTTGCTATCAAATGTCTGGAATGGATTAAGGAGGAAATTTGAAGTGTGCAGGATCACAAAGCAGAGAGAAACTTGGGCTGCATGTGGAGGATTTGTGCACTGGACTAAGGGGAGCAACACAATCTATGCAAAATGGATGGCCTTCTGTAGGTCAGGAGATGGGCATAATCTTAGGTGAATTCTGTGGAAGCAGCCTCTTGCATTTCAGGCTATTAGTACTAAAATGTTCTTGTTTTCTCTGTGTTGGAAAACTTCTAGTTCCTGCTGGGTAGTTGCCTTTTCATTGTATTCTGGCTTGTTAAGTTTAAGGTACCACAGTGGCCATGCAAGGTGCTTATGATGTCTTTGTATCTTTGTTGATGATTATTAATATTTAATATTGATTTATCTTTTAGTTAAACAGCAGTTATTCTTAAACCAGCTGTATACCCAAATCACCAGAGGCTAGGAATTATTTCATTAACCTAGAGCACAATGCTGGGCAATAATTACTCCATCCTAAACCTCCAAGCCTGCATAGCTTCCTCCCATTCAGATTTCCTACAGTATACTTGCTTTTTAGTCATGTCTTAGGTCCAGTTGATCTCTCCTGGTGTTTCCAGGTCCTCTCCTCTCATATCTTTTCTCTTACTCCTCCTTTCTCCTCCCCTCCGGATCAGGATGTCATATCTTATTCTCTACTGCTCAGCAATGGCTGACTCTTTTGACTGGCAATACAATGAACAAATTGTAGCCATGTTTACACAAATTTGAGACAGTTCCTGCCAAACCAGATAGCAGGGTAGAGAAATCAGCATGTGAATGAACAAGGGTAAATTGTATACATTCCACAAGAACATTATACGAATATACACACAGGGTGCACAGATACAAATGCAGGGAAAACCTCATACATGTAACATAAACCTAAATGAAAAAAATAACATCTATTAAAAAGTACTGGAGCTAGACACAAAGGGTACTGGTATGCCTCCCTAGTCCCAGTTTCTTGGGAAGCTGAGGCCAAAGAATCCCTTGAGTCTGAGAGCTCAGGAACCCTCTGGACTACAAAGTAAATCTTGTTTCTAAACATTTAAAAATTCAATGACCCACTCTCTTTGAGCAACCATGTTAGAGGTCTACCATTTAGATTTTAAAAAGTTACGTGCCTGAGTGTTTTGTCTGCATGTTTGTATGTATGTACACCATGTGTGTGCCTGGTACTTGTGGAGGTCAGAAGATAGGGTTAGGTCCCCTGGAACTGTAGCTATGAATGGTTATGAGCCACCATGTAGAAGATAAGAACTGAACCTGGCTGCTCTGTAAGAACAACTAGTACTTTTAACTATTGAACCATGTTTCCAGACCCTAGTATGCTTTTCAAAGATCCTAGAGGATAAGTGGCATATTTTAAGATCTGATTTCTATCTTTTTTGGCTACATGAAACATGCCATGTGAGATTGACTTTAATACACTGGCTTGGTTTCCTTTGCTGTATTTATTTCCACATGAAAGTAAAACCTGATGATGAAAAAGTCAAGGCAATGAAATGGTTCACACAAGCTTATTAAGTGAATGTCACACTCCTCACTTAGCTGGACAATCCAGCTGCTGCTCTCTGTGGCCCAATCAGATATAGATGTAATGATGAGTCTTGCCCACACCTCTTGTTTCTTCCTTCCAGGCCTTTGCTTAGTCTAGCTAGAAAGACTAGTCTCTCCTTCTCCTTACCTTTGGAAATTTTGTACCTTTATTGAGACCCTATTCTAAAACCAGTACCTTCTTATTGCTTTCATGGTGCTTCATACACACTGGGGATAATCTAGGCCTTGCTTTGTCTTCTTTCTGTGCTTCTTGCTGAATCATACTCAGCCTACTGTGTGCCTCTACCAGAGGGCAAGCTCTGTTAGGCCATTCAGTTAAGAATATTAAAGATTAATTAAGAACTTTCTATCAATCAAAACTGCAAATAGAAAAAAAAAAACTCAGCACATTCTTTTGTGCGTTTCATATTTAACAAAGTACCTACAGAAAGAATTCTCCAAATATATTTAAATAATGGAGAAACAGTAGATTCTAGACAGAGCCATGTGGCAAATTAGGGCGTATATTTTTAAAGACACGTGGCTATTACTTAGACCTCATGAAATTGTTTTATATTTAAGAGTCCTGGTCTGATACTTGCCCACTATAGAGTGCTGAGTGATGTCCTGTATACTTCTGGGTCTGGCCTTCAGCTAGGATGATGTCTTCTAGTTCTTAGCGTAACAAAATTTCAGCAGGAAAAGAGTAGACTTAGAGAAAATCCCATATCATGGGTTTGAAAACAGACCAAAATCAGGACAAAGGAAGGAATTGTTGAAAGATCCAGACTCATTAAGTGCTAGAGCCAGAAAGTAGCTTTAAGAATATATAAGAAATTTCTTCTTTCAGACAAGAAAGTGGATAAATTGAACATTGAGGCCCCAATATTCTGCTGAGTTCTTTTACTATTAGCACTCCTGATTGATAGTAAAGGAAATTCTTAATTCATATTTTGGGTTCATATCTCTACATATTCAGAATTTAAAACTGAGATTATCATGTTTCTGTGTCCTTAACAAAGTCATAGCTTAAAAGCATTGTCCATTCCTTTCTTTGATATAGCCTTGTCCATCATTCATAAAGCTGTCAAACAAAAGCCAAATGGAACAGGTGCTACTTTTTCATGGGAATTTGGAGTTATATAACTTTTTGACCTTGTTTGCCAGGGAACTTCGAGCATCTCCTGAAGTAAAAGGCTCAAGCCTGTGGTTAGTGGAGTTGTTTCTCAATTTCTTCTTTAATTGACTTACATTTTTGGAAATTGTAAAGGGAACACATGCTGGGGTTACAAAACAACGTGAACAGTACAGCTCCTAATGTGCATTGATAAGTACTGGCTTTCCCACTAGCTTGGATCAGTGTTTGTTCCAACTTGACTTGTATGTGTTTAATATTGTACAGCACCTGAACTTATCTTGGAAGTAGATGCCATATAAGTTTTATATGTATATATAATTTCAGATGTTTTAAGATGACAAATTATTGGATTCTTGGCATCTAGAAAACACATCTGTTTCAACTTCCCCACATGTTCCCAGGCTTGCTGTTGTCACCAAAGGATAAACCCAGTTCTCTGGATGCTAAAATACAACCTGTGTTTGTATCCAGTCAACTCTGCCTTTTCGCCTTTTACATATACACCCCAATCTATACCTCAGTTCTTCTGTTTGGCTTTAGTTTTGTTTTCAGTTTTTGAGACAGGATCTTACTAGTTGTCTTAGTTACTTTTTTTATTTCTGTGACAAAACACCATGAGCAAGGCAACTAAGAAAAGAAAGCATTTAAGTGGGGACTTGCTTACTGTTTCAGAGGCTTAGTCCATGGCCATCATGGTGGGGGATCATGGTAGCAGGGAGGGAAGCTGGAGCAGTAGCCAAACACTTACATCTGATCAACAAACAGCAGGCAGAACTAACTGGGAATAGTATGGGCTTTTAAAATCTCATAGCTCAGTGACATACTTCCTCTCACAAGGCTACACCTCTTAGTCCTTCCTAAACAGTTCTATCAATCGGACCAAGCATTAAAATATATGAGCCGGGGGGGGGGGGCTTTCTCACTCAAACCATCATACTGTGCATGGCATGGGCATGATCATTTGGCTAAGCCTCTCTGATGCTGTAAATACCAGCCAATACCACTAACACCCAATTCTAAATCTAAATGAATTTAGATTCATGTTGCCCATCTTTCTATTTCCTTCTCCAAACTTCCAAACTAATGTGTGCGTAATACAAATTCTGTTCTACTTCAGTTTTGAAGCTCACAATGACATTGTATATTGCTCAACAGTTAGAATTGCGTTGCTCCAGCTTGTTCTTTGTAGAACAGCTGACAGATGCCTGCCTTGCTTTAGGTTTCATGGAACTCAATTAATTTCAAATGCATTGATCCTGTCACATGGAGCTTAGAAAAGACCTTGTAGACCAAATGGCCTCTTACACTGCCCTTATTGCTTGGAGTTTATGCAGTGCAAATTAAAGGGCTTTTTGTTATAGCTTGGATATTTTCATCTTCAAGTTGTGTTGACACCAAGTCTCAAGAAGGTTCTGTTTCTATATCCCATCTTTCATCTAGGCTTGTACAAATGGATTTGTTGGACTCGTAGCTTCCACTTGTGTGAGACGATGGGAATGAAAGTAAAGTCTTAGCACTGGGTGCTGCATAGTCCCCTGACTTGTGTGCACTGTTAAAGAAGAATGAGAGAGCCAGGCATGGTGGCACATGCCTTTAATCCCAGCACTGGGGAAGCAGAGGCAGGCAGATCTCTATGAGTTCAAGGCCAGTTTGGTCTATAGAGTGAGTTTTAGGACAACCAGAGCTTCACAAAGAAACCCTGTCTAAGAACAAAACGAGTAGAGGTAGGGGTTGAACTGGAGAGGTGGCTCAGAAATTAAGAGCACTGGCTGCTCTTTCAGAGGACATGCGTTTGATTCCCAGTATCCAAGGTGGGCAGCTCACAATCACCTATTTCTGCAGCTCTAGGAGATCCTACACCCCCTTCCGGCCTCTATGGAATTCAGCACACATATTGCATATCCTTTCATACACATACACAGAAATAAAAACAAACATTTTGAAAAGAAGAACATGAAGAAGATAGAGAACACTTTGTGGGTAGAAAAACAAACCCTGGTACTGAAGTCCCGTATTTGTACTGACACCATTCACATGGTTACCATCGGATGAGATGATTAGATTTTTTATTCAGGCGTGCTTGTTCCCTGAGTAGGAAGCTCTGCTGGTACATGGTAGACTAGCTTCACCAGGGCCTGAACTTTGGAGCTTTGCTTTACATTTGCTCCCAAATCTCCTCCTCTCTCTTGTTGAGCTACATTTGAGGGTGGAGAGTTGGCAGCTGAGCAGGTCCTACTTTTGACTGCTACTATATATCTAGAAGCTGGGAAGAGTTAGGATTTGTGAAAGAATTTCCCCCTGTGTTCCTTGGGGAATAGGTTGCTTCTTTGAAAAGGAGGTATATATATACGTATTAACTGGGGTCTGAAAGGAGGTACCGTCTCACAGAATCTCTTCCTGTGTGCTGTGGTATTGGGTTGTCTCTCTTTCGCTATCCTGTCTGGCTGCCAATCTCCCAGAATTCAGGAGTGAGATGATCTCTTTACTTTTCCTGTGTGTTTCAGGGCCCTGTTTGATTATGATCGGACTCGTGACAGCTGCCTACCAAGCCAGGGACTCAGTTTCTCTTATGGTGACATTCTACACGTCATCAATGCTTCTGATGATGAGTGGTGGCAAGCAAGGCTGGTAACTCCACATGGAGAGAGTGAACAGATTGGTGTAATCCCTAGTAAAAAGAGGTGAGCTGTCAGGGGTTTTAGCAAGGTTTTACCTGACTTCTTTTTCTAGTTCTCTCTGTCTCTTCCCTCTCTTCTGTTCTCCCTCTCCTTCCCTCCTTCCCTACCTTCTTCTCTACCCTCGGTTTTGTTGTTTTGTTTTATGAGACAGTGCCTTACTCTGTAGCACAGGCTAGCCTGGAACTTCCTATGTAGCCTTGGCTGGCCTCAAACTTGCTCTAGTCCTATTGTCTCTGCCTCCGTCATGTTCCAGTCTTTGTGCTCGTCTTTGCTTGCTGTCATACTGTGAGTTACTTGAGTACACTGTGCATGCCTTGTTAGGCCTTTTGGAAAGAGTTAGTACTTGGGACATGGTACTCACCTAATAAACCAGTGTGATGATTGTACCTGCTACAGCCCATTGCTAAGACCTTGTACTGTCAGTAACTAGACTTCCTGACTCCTAAACAGGGTTGAAAAGAAAGAGCGAGCTCGATTGAAAACTGTGAAGTTCCATGCGAGGACAGGGATGATTGAGTCTAACCGGGTAAGTGGGGATCCCCACCCTTTCAAGGCAGTCAGCCAGGGTATGAAGAGGGGCTTGGAGTTTGGTCTGATGTATAGGAGAACTGGAAAGCATGAAAGGTTCTCTGTTATTCCAGGCTCTGTCCTCCTAGGAAATTGTCTGTTTTTTAGAAAGCTGAAAGCCCACAGGTAGTGTGTGGCCCTGCTGTTGGGTGACTGGCTCCAGAAGTGGTGAAGCTGGTAGGGAAGATGAAAACACTCCTGGTTGTCTCCTGGCAGCAGACCCTGCCAGGGCCTTGGAGACCCTGAACAGAACCTGTTGTTATCATCTTGCCAAGAAGGCCATCCCCAGAGTTTCTGCTTGCCCTCAGACAGCACTGGAAAAGGAGACTCTCCCATCACTCATTTGGTTTTTTTTTTGTTTTTTTTTTTTTTTTTTATGAGTTTTGCAACAAAGGCCAAAGAACTTGTGGAGCAATAGAGGGAAGAGAAGCATGGAGTAGATGCCTGTGTATCAGTGGTATGTTAGGGCTGTGTGTCTAGGAGGCAACAGTGAGTTTTATTCTGTAGGAAGGCCAGTGAGTGATGCTTGACTGAGTAGAGCATCTAACATCCCTACCACATTTTCCTGTAAACATAATTTTCCTCTTAACATCAATTTTCATTTAATCTCATAGACTCCATTTGTGAAAGATGGTCTTTTATTTAGCTCATCATTGTCTCCATTTTAGTTTTTCTTGCATGCTTTAAAATCCATTGTTGTTTTTTTTTCTTCTGTCCTTCCCCGTCCATCTTCATGTTCTTTCACAGTTGGTCAAAACGAAACGTAAAAAGAGTTTTCGCCTCTCTCGAAAGTTTCCATTTTACAAGAGCAAAGAAAACATGGCCCAGGAGAACAGCATACAGGAACGTAAGTAGCAGCAGAGTCCAGAGAGCAGACCATTTGCAGCCCTGTCTTCTTAGTCCTCAGTTGCCCCTTCCCCTAGAAGGAGTTGGTGGCTGCCCAAGCACTTGTTTGTGTGCACCTGCTTATTTGTAGTCAGGATAGAACCTGGCCTGCACAGGGAGATGCTAGGCCCTATTTGTCCAGCTTCTAATTTAGATTGAGTGTTGAAGGCTCTAAGTATCTCCAAGGCACCTCTGCTGGAAGTGTGAGACAGAGTTGTGCTGTTGTGATAAGGAATGGTTTTCAGCTAGTATCAGGGTTAGAAACTGGTATTTTAAGAGAACAAGATCAAGGGACTCCTCCTGGCTCCCGCCTCTTGTGTTTTCTTTCCCTTAATTTCATTCATGTATGTTAAGAGAAGAGCCTGTTCCCCATATCCCTAAAGCTGGGCACATGTGTGTGTAAGCATACAGGATACCCTTATGACTCACAGCAGGCTTCATATTATGCCAGGTACCTGCAGAGCCAGTTACCACAAGAAAACTTTTCCTGCCCGTATGAGCTGATGTGGACACAGTGTTACTCAGCATTATCTAAATAAAGATTTGTTGAAAACCACAAAACTCATTTGGTAGAACAGGCAACAACACTGGGCTGCATAAGGAACCAATTCAATCCTGCTAAATCATCTTACTTTACCACAGGCCTCAGAAACTAGTTATGCTGACAATAACTTTAACTCCAGGTCAGGTTTGTACAGTAGGTTCTCATTCATGTCATTGTGAAATTGTATATGTCTCTCATTTACCAATCATTCCTCCATCTTTCACGGAGCAATCTTCTCATCCAGGGCTACAGGGTCTGACAGGATACTGAGTAGTTCTGGTAGAAAATGTTCCCTAATAGGCCCACCTGGTTTATGATCATGTTATGTGTGGGTTGTGGCCACCTGGGGTAACCCTGATAGAATAAGGTGTCTTCATCCAGATGAAGATTAGGCCATACTGTTGAGCTTGCTCGGTGACAGGAGATAGAGTAGATTGATTCTGCTGGTGAGCAGTGAGAGCCTGAGATAAAGATCTGAGGTAATATTGCCACAGTTTATTACCAGATAAGCCCAGAACCTCCTCATGGAGCCCAGCCTGGGATCTGTCACAGTTTAATGGCCTGGCCAGTTAGGGGTGCCCATTGGCCAACAGGGTTGCAACTGTCTGGTACCTGTTCTCTAGAAACCAAGCTTAGGGAAGCTCTTTATACCATACCACAGAGAAGACTTTGAGGGGCTTGGACAGGCTGAGGTGTTTTGGGGGAAAGCTCCCAGGGTGCTGATAATTCTGTCTGCACGCTTGGCATATAGCCATGTCTCTTTCATGCACCAATGGGAGATGTGTTGCAGGGGCAAAGCAGAGACCTGGCTCTACAATTAATTATACCTTTGGTCAGAGAAGGGGCTTTTAAGCCTTGGAGTGTTGCCTGTCATATGCTGTGGGTATGTGGGCTATAGAGTACCTCAGAAAGCCAGTGTACTCCAAGGCCTTCTGGCCACAAGCTGGATAGCATCAGGGTCAGATGTCTTACCTGACATGGGATACTCTTTATTCAGCAGATGTCTTCACTTCACTGTAGTTCTGTCTTCATGGGACTTTATACTCCTATCACTAATGCTCAACTGCCTCTGTATTCTTCCTTCCCTTCGTTGTTGTTCTGTTTTTTTTTTTTTGCTTTTCCCTGGTTCTTTCCTTTCCTCCCCTCTTCTCCTCCCCATCCCCTTTCTGTCCCTGCTGTCTGTGAAATCAGGACTTCCCTGGGTTAAGTGACGATTATTATGGAGCAAAGAACCTGAGTAAGTCAAATTTACACACCATTAACTGTATTTGTGGCATGAATGGAGATCATGGAGTGTGGGGGGTATAGGAGACATGGGTGAAAGTGAAGGGTTGAGGGAGGACAATGTGAGACCCTTTCTCATGGCAGGAGAAAATGTGGCCCCAAATGGCCCTGGTATTCTAAGAAATTTTTAGCATTCCTGCCTGTGCTTTCTTTCTATGCCTCTGAGTGGTAGGGTATGAGCTTATTGGCTCCACAGAAGTGAGGTGGGTCCAGGTGCATGATCAGGGTGAGGGCTCAGCTGATGTTCAGCTTCCTGTAGAGGGTAGGAACCTGTTGATTGAATCGCTTCCAAGTAACCCTACATCAAAAAGTTTAGCTTGGAAACTAGCTTTTCTAGTCCTTCTAAGGGGACACAGGGTGAACCCCACATCTGAGCTATCCTAGGAGTTCAGCTGTTACCACAAGGCCAGTTGTCCATAGAGCATCTCTAAGAAGCCAAGCTGGCCTGGTGAAGATATCTACACTACCTTAGGGCCATGTTTAGTTAGTGATTTTATCTCAGAAAAGCTCTGACCGACATCTCCATTCGGGAGTGGGAATTAGGAGGACCTGGTTCCTTGCTTACTGCACATATCCAGAGGATAGCCTTACAGGTGAGCTCTGTCCACATATAGTCTCCCCCAATAAAGGATAAAGATGAAAGACAGAGGAGCTGTCCTTGGGGGATATTCAGGGACTAGCCACGTGTGTCAGACAACTCAGCAGGTCCTTGGGGAGGTGGGTACAGCATATCATGGTCCTGGCTGAAACGAGCAGCATCTCTCCATAATTTGGTGTGTCAGTGTCTCATTTCCATTTGCCTCTTGTTCTTTTGAGAGGGCTGCCGTGTCTATGCCTCCTGTGAATGCAGCTCTTTGCTTGAGCTTTCTTGCCCATACTCCAAGATGGGCAGGTCCCAACTGTCTGTGATGGGAGGGGTGACTTGTCTTCCAGGTAGTCTTCCTGGCTTGTTGTTTCTGTGTATTTGACATGTGCCTTGTGGTGGATCCCCGTCACTGCTCTCCTCAGCATCGGTAGAAGGCAGGCTCTGGCCTCACTGAAGGTCAGAGCAGCATTCCTGGTGACTGTCCCATCCATCCAGTGATGAGCCCCTAAGTTGCAAAGTGTCACATAATTCTGTACCTTTTACGAAAGGTACAGGGTTTTCTCTCTATTTTGGGAGAAAATGCATGAGCAGGAAGCATGCCTGGGCTTTTCTCTTTGACTGTCCCTATCCATTTCTCTCCTGCCCATTAGCCTTAGGAGATGAGTTTTGAGGGAGGATTTGGAAACCATCCAAATCAGCTGGCTTGATTCAGATGAAGAAACTGCTGTGAAAGGAAATAAGGCTTCTAGTGCCTATGGAGGGACTTGGCAAACTGAGTGGGGCTCTGGGGATATAGAGGAGGTGGCCAGAACATCAGGATTGGAGCTGTGCTTCCCAGTTGGTGGCCTAGATGTGGCAGGCCTCCTGTGGCCTGACTTGGTTGGCATCTCAGTGTCTTACTCCTGGCGCATTTGAGTTTGTGCTGCATGTGACCTCTCCGTGGTGTGTTCTGAATTGGAGTCTCTTTCTTGTTGGCTTGCAGAGAGAGTGACATCCAACACCAGTGACAGCGAAAGCAGTTCCAGTAAGTGTGTGTCATGCTCCTGTGTCCTGTAGCTCCCCCATGCCTCCCAGCCAGCCATCACCATTCCAGTGTTACACCGCTACCATCCCTACTCAGAGGCTGCTGCTCCTTTTAGCCATGTACACTTTGAGCCCCTAGAGATGCTGTGGCCAGTTCGTTCACCTTGTGGCATGGCATTTGTAGATTAGAGGGAGAATGAACCCTGTAGCTCTGGCTAGGACCTGTCTTGAAACCATCCCCCGGGTACTGGGGAGGGTAAACTGCCAGTGGATCAGGTCCCTGCCACAGGCATGTAAGGCATTTGAGACTGCCAGCTTTACAGATTGGCTCAGAGACCAAAAGTAAAATGACTGCTGGCTTCTACCTGCCTTTCTGGGCTCCTAGGACCACCTTACCTACTGGTTGGGTTACAGAGTCAGGAAGGAAACTGCCCAAAGTGCTTTGAAAGCTCCTATGACTACAGCATTGAAGCCATGGTTCAAACCTCACAAGCTTTGGGAATGCTGGCTTTTGACGAAACACAGTGACTAGAGAACTTTCAAACTCCACCCAGGAGTCTCAGGCTTAGAAGTAGCTCTGTAGCAAGTATTGTGTGGCTCCACTCAGGAATCACTGCCTTCCCCAGTACTGCTGTCAGCTAGTTTGGGAACTGAAGGTCCCCAGCACCAAGTGTCTGGATGACTGATTTAGGAAGACCTCATCCTTGCCAGGTTGCATGGGGGTCCACCATGAGCAGAGAGCAGGCTCAGTATTGCTCTTAAAGGGCACTGGGACCTTAGCTCAGATATGCACCACTTTTCTAGATGTTTCTTAGAGATAGGAGGTTGGTAAATAAATAGACCCCTAAAGGGGCAACATTAGGCCACAGCTTTAGGGATTGGGCTGTGTCTGAACTCCGGTAAAGTGACTCCGGTAAGTGTGTTTCAGCCATTTTGGAGCTTCTCTTCAGAACAAGGGGCTACTGAACATAACCAACTACCACCTACAAGTAGTTCCCTAGATCTCGGGGTGGTTTGGTGGAGACTTCTTGGCTTCTGGGCCTTGGCCCATAATTGGGCAATACTTCACTGAATGAAAACAGCCCAGCCCAAGGCTGGTGAATGACTCCTTAGCCTTTCTGCCAACAGAAAGTGAGACTGTTTTGTGGTGGTTGTGGGATGTGGTGAATGCTGTACATAGACATTCATCAGATCATAAAGTGCTAATGTATTTCCATTTTTGCAGAAGGACAAGAGGATGCTATTTTGTCCTATGAGCCAGTGACACGACAAGAAAGTAAGCCCACATCTGAGAGTCTTGCTTTTGTGACAGTTCCCTGTCATGGGATTTAGTGAAAGAGGGTAGCTTGGAGGCAGGGGAGGAAGAGGAGACTTGGCATATATAGTCCTTGGCTCCTCCCAAGCATCACTGGGTGAATGCCATGCTCCATACACCTCTTGTGATAATTTTTCCCACTGCTAGGATGGCTTCCAAAGGGAGGATTTCTGAGGAAAGCAAGGGAAGATCTGTTTCAATAGAGACAGATGTTGCTATAAGGGTGGAGGACCTGTATCTTCCTCTGGGCATCTGCTTTGCAAGAAGCTTGCTCAGCAGCTAGGATCTCTGTGGAAATTGCTCCTGAATCTGTTGGAAAGGGAGATGCTTACGATTTCAGACTTGCCTGAGAGTTAAGATTGTCAAATTTAAAGGCTCTTTGAAGTCTTTATAATTAAAAGCCAGAGAATAGCCATAGTTGCCTCACCTTGTCTGAGTAGTGGCCACAGAGCCTCTCTACTCTGAGGTGGGGCTGGCTGCCCCATGGGGCCTTTGTTCATTGTCTTGTGCTCTCCTTTCCCAGTACATTATGCCAGGCCCGTGATCATCTTGGGCCCAATGAAGGACCGAGTCAATGATGACCTGATCTCTGAGTTCCCACATAAATTTGGATCCTGCGTGCCACGTAAGAGCCCAGGCAGACCCAGAGGAATGAGGTTTGGTACTCTGGGATGTGTGTACTTTTAAGGAAAGGGTGCAGGACCAGGGCCTTTTAGGACCTCCTGGAAGAGAGTAGGTAGCAACAGATATCCTCAGAGTAGGTGGATTGGTAGGGTTGATATCCAACTTGACTGCTTTGCCTGATGCTATGAAGTAAAAGTTTTGGTGGTGATGGTCAAGATTGGTTTTGTAAGTGGAGAGGCCCATCATTGTTTTGGTTTGTGTTTCCCTGTGGTGCTGGGGATTAAACCCAGGTCATTGTACACAAAGTGGTTTGAGGAATCATTTTTTTTGGGTTTCCTACCTCCCATGCCAAGTTTTGCACCCTCAATCAGGAAGCCCCATCATTTTGGTCCACATTATCCCTAAGCATATAATATCTGGAGTTTGGGAGAGAAATAGGCCATATAATTTCGTTTTCCAAATGCTTTTTCTCATTCATCTGAAAAACACTAGAGTAGCCTTGAGTCCTTCCTGTGAGAAAGGATGAAGTGGGCTTTTATAGGCCAGATCATTGCCTGTGGGGCACACAACATTTCCTTACTTCTTTTTCCTTCCTTCCTCAGATACCACCCGGCCCCGGCGTGATAATGAGGTAGATGGACAGGATTATCACTTTGTGGTTTCCCGGGAACAGATGGAGAAGGATATTCAGGACAACAAGTTCATTGAGGCGGGCCAATTCAACGATAATCTCTATGGGACCAGCATCCAGTCAGTGCGGGCAGTTGCAGAGAGGGTAAGCAGAGAGGAGATGGTCTGGCTCCCCTTGAGCCATGGAGAAGACAGATGCTTAGGCCTGGTGTCCACTTGCATTCACATCCTGACCAAAAGCTATCACTGCTCACCATAGCTACTGTGTCTCTCCATGTGCTGAGCCACCAGTCACAGCGTATGTCTCTGTTGTGCAACATTCATTGGAGTGAGCCTCAGCCACCAGGGAGTAAGGCCCCTAGAGAGCAGTGACTTCTTCTGGGTTATAGAGGCTGTGTTCATCAGACTTCTTGTCACTGTGAAAAAACGACTTTGAGGAGAGATTGATTTTTGGCTCATGGCTTCAGAGGTTTGTCATTTGTGCTAGTGTGGGCATAGAAAAGCTGACCTGCTTTTCTGCTTAGAAGAAAGTAAAGAGAAACTTGTGCTTGAGGAGCTTTCTTGTTTTTCCCCCTTTTTGTTTCATCTGGAGTTTCCAAGGCCATGGGATGGTGCTTACCTGTAGTCAGGCAGTTCTTTCCCCTTATTAACCCTTTCTGGTAAGGCCCTCAAAGGTATAGAGCTTCAGTCATCTCTAAGGTACTTCTTCTTTAATATTTATTATTATTTTATGTGCTTTGGTGTTTTTTCTGTATGTGTGTCTGTGTAAGGGTGTCATATCCCCTGGAATTAAAGTTACAGACAGTTGTGAGGTGCCATGTGGGTGCTGGAGAATTAAACCCCAGTTCTCTGGAAGAGCAGCCAGTGCTCTTTACCTCTGAGCTATAACCCAATCTCTAACAATCAAGATGAGCCATCACAGAAACAGGAAGTAGGCCCCTAGGGTGTGTGTGCCTGGGAACTTCTCGGGCCCCTAGGGTCTGTGTGCCTGGGTTCTCCTCAGGCTGATGTTTGAGATGCCACTGGATTTCTTGGTGGGGATCTCTAGACAGGAACTGGATGAGCTGATACAGGTCTGGTTTTTCAGGGCAAGCACTGCATCTTAGATGTCTCCGGCAACGCTATAAAGAGACTGCAGCAAGCACAACTTTACCCCATTGCCATTTTCATCAAGCCCAAGTCCATTGAAGCACTTATGTAAGTGTCTTTGGGGCTCAGATGACCCTGGAGAGGAAATAAAATAGATTTGTTGGGCAGGGCTAGGATCCAGAGAAGGCCTGAAACCAACTCTGAGTATCTGCTTTTCCTCTTGTTTGGGGGCCTGGGTGTGCTCCTCCCTCCCAGTTGGGCTTTTAGACTTGTAAGTTTTGAGGAGGGAGTGAGCCATGGGGCTACTCTAAGGTGTCTGTTTAACAGATTTTCAGGAACCTTCGAACATTTTGTTGTGTTAAAACATGGGATCTTTGGAAATGTATAGCGTCTCTGTCTTTGCCAGGGAAATGAACCGACGGCAGACATATGAACAAGCAAATAAGATCTATGACAAAGCCATGAAACTGGAGCAAGAGTTTGGAGAGTACTTTACAGGTAAGAATGCAGGATTCCTTGGAGCCAGCCAGCCAGACGCTACCTCAGGGAGAGGTAGACAGAGCTAAAACGCCTGGGGAGCTTTGCAGTCACCAAGCACAGCCCTTTCCCCAGGCACTCAGGTTTCCTGTCAGCCACCAGTTAGTCAGGTTGTAGCACATGGTGCTCCCAGGCACTGCTCTTGTTGGTTCCTTTGCTTCTTCTGTGAGAGTCCAGGTTTCATTGTACCCTTCTATCCCTATTCTTCCTCCTAAGGTTTTTTGTTTGTTTGTTTGTTTTGTTTTGTTTTGCTTGGCATGTTTTGGTGCTGATAAATGTTTGTTGATGGTTTCTTAGTGTAGTGTTTAAATTGTTTGTCAGTCTGCATGTGTGTACATGTCACTTTACAAGGCCAATTCCTAAAAGGTTGGGAAGATTCCCTTTAAAGCATAGTATTGGGTGTCTATGTGCAGACTGGTAATGAGTAATTCCAACTCCTAACAGTGGGTTAAGCCAAGTAAGGAATTCAGAAATTATCTGCATGCCATGGGTCTTTGGATTCCCTTTTATCATCCAAATCTACGTCCTTGTTGCTGAACTGACCTCTGACACAGCAGATGTGATGGCCCCTAGGAGCTCTGCTGCTTGCCAGAAATTGTGGCTTTCTGCTCTTCCCCTGGGTAGCTGGGATTTTCCAAATCTTTGTGTGAAACTGCTTTAGAATTATAGGCTGCCAGCCCAAGGCAGAGAAAAGCAATGGAGCTTCAGGGTCTGGCATGCACTGGGTATCCAGCAAACATCTTTACAGTAAGCACACTGCTGTTGGTTGCAGGTCTCACTGTCTCAACTGTCTCTGGCAGTTGATGTCCAGCCTTGGGCTCTGGACAACTATCCAGCTAGACACTTCTGCTCTGAACTCCAGACAGTTAACTCAAGAAGCCAGACCCCGTGCTTCTGTGAGGGTCCGTAATACCCTGGGGGCATCATAGGAGGGTTGTTACTAGAGGCAGGATGGCCAGGGCATAGGGACAGTATTATGGACCACAGTGATAATTTTTTTCTCTCTCTCTTCACTTTAGCCATTGTACAGGGTGACTCGCTGGAAGAGATTTATAACAAAATCAAACAAATCATTGAGGACCAGTCTGGGCACTACATCTGGGTCCCATCCCCTGAAAAACTCTGAAGACTCCCCTCCAACCATTCTCTTGTGACCAGAAGAGATCAAGTCCCTCTTCCCTCCTTCCTCTTCATTCCTGTCCCTGTGGGGAGAACAAATGACTACTGTTCTTGTCCCCCTTTTTACATATGTTGTCAAAAATTGAGTTTTCTAGTCCTGTTCTTTTTTAAAATTTTTTGTTTTGTTTTAGTTTATTTTTTGGGATGATGCCATCTCACTCATCATGTGACTGTGCCCATTCCTGCATGGACCGTTCCCAAGCGCTAGCACAGGTGCAAATCCATCAGAGTTGTTGTTTTCATAAACACCCAGCAGAAGTGAAGAGAAGAGAGGAGGACTGATGGAAAGACAGACTCTGGACAACTGCACAGCTTGTGAAGTGAGCGAAATAGCCCATGTGATGAAGTGCTCCTGGGCATTTCTACCCCGTACTGCTGGCTTGCAGCTCTGAACGGTGCAACGTAGCAGCGACAGAAAGTATCTTATTTATATATAGATATATATATATGTAATTTATATAAAATATATAGAAATTATTATATATATATATTATACACTCTACTATAATATATATATATTCACATACATTGGGACTAGAAAATCTATGGAGATGTCCATCAATGTTATTAGAGAAATGCTTTAATTTTCATATTCCAATCAGATGACATTTTATGTTCCACCTGGTTGGGAAGGGGTTAACAACAGTAGTTAAGTGCTATACCAAAGCACTTACTCGAATTTGGTCATTCTCTTCAGAGCTAGGGTTTGCTCCAGGTGGGGCCAACCTGCAGCATGAAAGAAGGGGCTTTAGCTGGGAGCTTGAGATTGGAGACGTGACTGAAAGCAGTTGCTGCCCCTGCAGGGCAGTCAGTCCTGTGCAGGAAGAGAGAATGAATGGCTAATGATGCTCCGGATGAAATTGCCTATTGTTTTCTGCCGCCTGATGTGTCTGCATGAGAGGTTTCCTTTTTGTTCATTTTTAAGCTGCTGTTAAACCAAAACCATGTTGTGCTACTGTGTCAGCCTTTTCATTACTCCAAATTTTACTTTTACTATTTAAGTGAATGCATAGATTCCTATTTGCCAGTGTTCTAAAGGCTTGTGAGGTTCTGAAGGAGCCAGGCCTGGGATACAGCAGATAACTTAGGCCTGGCCATCCAGTCAACAGAGGGAAAACAGGGGGCTGGTGAGGGCAGAGAGTAGAACCTGGAGCTCGGAGTTACCAAGCTGAACTTAGCTGGGGTTCCTTCATGGGACCACTGACAGGGATGGGGAGGTCCTTGCCTTCCAGCTCTGTGCTAGGACAGTGGAAGAGCACCAGGCTTGGCCAGCCATGTAGTGAGTTGGATTTGGGTTCTTTTATTTTGCAACTGCTCCATTTGCCCTACCCCAGCCCCCCTCAGCAACAGCTGGTAGCTTACTGTTTCTTCAAGAAGAAAGTAGACTTTAATGCTGTAAATTTGAGCTGTAGAGCTAAGACTCGCTTACTGGTGAGCTGTGAAATCTTGTTGCTTTTTTCCCAGAGTCTGATGGCAGTGACTGGTCCAGATAGTTTTCCTCCCTCGGCCAGTGCAGGCAGCAGGTGTGGTCCAGGCCCTACCCCACCCCACTGTGCTCCTTTGAAGCCAACGTGCCTCCCTCACCTCCACACTGGAGGGATGACACAGGGGAGAACGTAGAATTGCTTGACCCTTAACTGGGTTAGGACCATTGCAGTGTTGATGACACTTTTAAAGCACTACCAGCCACATTCAGGAACTCTGTTCACAGGTATCCTACCAGCATAATGAGGCTAACTGTGACGTGTGGGGCCCAGAATTAGGAAAGAGAAAAGGCAGCAGCTTTCTCTTGGGCAGTACACTGGATTGAAGGCAAAGAGGGATAAAGCAACAGATGATTTGTGACTCTTATGAGGGAGGTGGGCAGGGAGTATTGATTCTCTGATGGTAAATGACATGTCTGAACAATGCTCAGCCCTCCCTCCCAGGGAAGAAAAGCAAAGATTCAAAGTAAGCATGATAATAATTGGTTTACCAGTGTTCCTTCCAAGGAGACATATATTTTTTAATAAATGATAGTTGCAATGAACCATGGCTCAGAGACCTTCTTGAAGTGGTTGAGTAGGGTGTTTGGGGCCCAACTCAAGGAAGAATAACTCAGACCAATGTTTCCTGGTGCCTGGGGATAGGGGAGCAGTCCTTGAGAAGGGTGTGGCCCTGGGTGGTGCTGGATCCTTTGCTAAAAACTAAGCCAAAAGTGTATATTGGGGCTTCTGGCCTGGCCTAGAAGTTGCCCTTAACATTGTCAGCTGGTTAGGGGCCGTGTTCTTGGTGGTAAAACAGTGACACTTTTCTAAAAGTTATGTGAGGTGGAAGATGCTACCATAACAAAGATGCATGTTGGAAAATCAGGGGCCAGGCCTGGCAGCACAGCAGAGAGAGAGAAATCTGCCTGCTGGCTACCACTTCACCACAATGGAGGTAGGATGTGCCCAGCCTGGAGAGGGTGGCAGTTGTCCTTATGGCTCTCAAAAGCTGGGAGAAGTGCTTGAAGCAGTTCTTTCTGAGCATGGCTGATGCCATGCAGGCAACTTGTGGGAAGAAACCTGAGGTGGTACTGCCATAATTAAGGAACAAGACTGAAACCTCAATGGTCGAGCCACCCCTCAGGTGTGTGGGCTGAACCCTAGGAAGAATGATTGCCCTCATTTGTGGGGTTTCATGATAGGCACAGAGCTTGCCTCCCTATATTCTCATTTGTTAGAAGGTAGTCCAACAAAAGGGGACCCCTGAAGAGCTCTGTGGGGTTGAGGAAATTCACTTGATGAGTGCTAAGGAAATAAACAGGTGGCTTGTAATCATACTATGCTGCGACTCTGTTCTCACAGTTGATGTCTCATCTTGTCTAGAGGACAGCTGGAGAAAAAGTAAGCCTTAGACCAAGAAAACAACTGAGTAACCTGGAAACACCAGAGGGAAACAGGTCCTAGTGTGCAGGGCCAGACTGTCAACAGAGGTTTGTCTCTGTATCAAGTCTGCTACTGACTGCAGCCAAACTGGACTAAATCTCTTTGTCTCTAACAGGGAGAACTGCAACTATCCTCAGGATGATGGCCACAACCAAAGAAAATACTTGTTCAAGCTAGCACAAATTCCCAACTTTCTCCTAATTTGAAAAGTGCTTCCAGACATCAGCTCATGAAAGTGAAATCTGCACTTGAAGCAAGTGTAGAAGTTGAGGGGCCATGAATGAAGCTAAGGGAGCAATGACACCTTTCCAGGGTAGCCAGCAAGTCAGTGCAGAGCAGAGCATAGGCCTAGAGGCCTCACTCTCCACATGGCTGGACGGTGTCCCCTTAGTCTTGCCACTTCGCGGGTTTTGTCTTTTGGCCTGGTTTCCAGCTGTGCTTCCACGGCCTCAGTTCCACTAAACTTTATCCACTCAGTAATTTCCTTGGCACCTCTAGGTCATTATATTGTCGTTGCAAATAACTTCTAAAGCCCAGATTCCACTTGCCTCCATTTCCTCAAAAGCCTCTGCTTCCGTTATGAGAGAAAGCAAAACTGGCCTCCACACCTCTTCAGTCCTCCCCAGAGGTTTTGATACCCACGCTTTGTCAGAAGCTAGAACTTCAAAATTGACACCCCAAGGACTTTTGTTATGGAATGCCATCACCACCACTGGGCATGGTGATTCCCTCTAGTGGTTTTTCCATATGTATAAGACTGCATGAACTACCCCCTACGGCAATCCCTCCCTGCCTGCCTTGTTCAGCAACACTCAGCCACGGAGGAGCAGGGGCAAGAAGTGTGCTGCCTGCCTTGCTGTCCACCTCCAGGAGATGTGCCCCTGCATGGCCCATGGCTTTTTGTCATGGCCTGTCTGTCATACCTTGGCTCTTTTTTTTCTTTTGCGGCAGACCCTGTCCAGCCTTTTGCTTTCCCTGAAGGCACCCTCCCAACCTGATTTTGGCTCATGTTCTTTCTCGGCCTGGAAATAACCACTAGCCCTCTCAGTTACCTAGAAGCTGCCTTAATCTGTCAGTATTTATGAACCTCATTCATGAGCTGGATGTGGTGGTGTACGCCTGTAATCCCCGCACTTGGGGAGGCAGAGGCAGCCTGGTTTACACCGTGAGTCTAGGGCAGCCAAGGCTACACAGAGAAACATTGTCTCAAAACAACAACAACAACAAATCTCATTCATTTCATGCTGCCTCTCACGGGGCCACTCCCTCTTCCCACATGGCTATAGAACCGACCTTCCCTTTTATGCATTGCCATCTCATTACCATTCACACATGGGTGTTTCTTCTTCAATTGCCCAAAATAGCTGTAACGGAGATGCCTTATTACCACTGTTTTCCACGTAAGGACACTGAGGCACAGTGTGGTCACATGGCTTAACACAGCCTATAGCTTAAAGCAGCTGTGCTCCTAAGCATCCCAGCACCCTGTTCCCTCAAGATAACGTCCGGGCCCTGTTTATGTGCCATTTCTCACAGAGCAGTCTACTGCTTTTTCACACATGTCCCCAAGTGTTACCCCAGACAGTATATCAGATGAATGAGCAACAGTCTGTCTCAACCCTGGGGACAGGAATCTGTCTAGGCCCCTGCCTGCAGTCATGCTCTACTTTCTGACCTTGCGTCTTCCCCTGGAATCTTGCTCCATTGCATTTCTTTCCATTCACCTTCAGCCAGTTTATCTTGCTCAGCTTATTCCTTATTCCCCTTCTCTTTTACTCTTCTGTCCTACCTAGAGATAACTGGCCACTTGCCCTGTGCCATATACAAGTGACAACCCTGGTGCCCAACTAGGGCTATCCTTTAACAGCAATTAAGAACTGTCAGAGGCCAGCCTTTACTTCCCCTGCAGGAAATTCCAAGACCCTTAGAACATGACAGGCCCTGTCCCCATTCTTCCCCAGGGGATTTCATTTTGCTCTGAGCATACCCTTCCCCTTCCACAGGCTCCCCCAGCTAGCAGCTCTGCCCCTGTCCATCTGGATGCACATTTTCCTACCCCCAAGCTCAAAGGCGATCTGGCTCCTTGGGTCATCATCTAGGACTTACAGCAGAAACTTGTTGAATATTTATGACTCCTCAGTGTAGTTCTTTGTTGCTATCCCTGCTCCACCCTCTCTGCTTACAGAGCACTTACTGATGGGCCTTCCTCTGGGTGAAAAGAATGACAAGGGTACGCAAGAGGAACGGTCCTGAAGGAGCCTGGGATCTAGAAGGAAACAAGGAAATAACGGGTTTTATTAGAGTATATGGAGATCCTCTTGCACAGGATGGGAAATCTGCTTGGAAGACAGTGCATAGGGACAGCTTCTCAGGGGGTGATACTCAGATTGCGACCTTTAGTAGCTTCAGGAATAAGCCACTTCATTTGGAATGGCTTGGAACGGGGGAGGGACAGGATTTGTTGAGCACTACACTGGTCACGATCTGCTCTTGCAGAGTTACTGCCTGATATTTCTTGAAAGATCGGTGTGGATTCTTGGCTTTTTTTTTTTTTTTTTTTTTTTGCCTAGAAGCCAGGCCCCTGACATTGTAGTCCACATCTCTTCTGCTACAAAACCTTCAAGCTTCAGCTTCAATATCACCATGCTAATGTCACTGATCTCTTGAGAAGAAACCCCCTTTTGGACACTCCTAGCAGTTTCTACTGACTTGCTCTATTTTGCATGTTAGCTGTTTGTCCATATGTACTTCTCAAACTAGACAAAATGCGTTGAGAAAGCCTGGAATACAACTGGTGAATCTTTCCATAACACATGCCATGCACATTACAGTTGCTGGCTAAACAACTGTTGAAATTTCCCTTTCTGGGCATCAGGATTACTTGAAACTATAGGTATTTTTAGGGACATGATCTCAAGGCTCTCCCAGATCTAAAATGATTCAGTAGAATTCTAAAAGGTGTAGGTTTGCCAAGTCCTCCACAAAAAGTTCATGTTTTTTGTGAACTTGTACTTAAAGCCAATGAAGCAGGTGACAAAAAGTGAGAACTGCTGTTGAAAAGCAGGATTGTTATCATGAAAGCGACAACATTACATATTGGCACGTTAGGGGCTTTCCTCTAAGGAATGAGGGAACAAATGATCCTGTGACTATGACCATTGTTTCCATTGTGGTCAAATTCCAGAACAGATTGAAAAGTTAGAAAACTCTCGGTTAGAATATTTGAATTTCATGAAGAAGTTGTGCTAGGGAAATTAGGGAATGAGGGTGCCAAGAAATGCCCAGATGCCTGCCTTTAGATAGATGAGGTGGTCCTTAGCCTGAATGGGGCTACTGAAGCTGCAAAAAAGGGTGTCAGGGTAGCAATCCTGGATGAGACTAACCGGGTCTGAGTCCTGCCTCCAGTGTCCTGCAGCCAGTGAAGGGCTTGGTTTGTCTTTCTGGTGGGCTTATCAAACATGGCTGAGAGGTTAGGTACAGAGTGTGAGTGACCCCAAAGCATCACAGAAACAAAAAGTCTTACGTCAGAATGGATGATGACTTCCTCAAAGCACATAGATGGAATCACCTCTACACTATTCTGTTAATGCTTCCAGAGCCAATGAGAATTACATATAGCTTTGAGAGACATCTTAAGGCATGGCTAGAATCTCAGATGAGGTTCTAATGGTCCTCCCCACTTCCTTCTTTAGGAGGGAATGACAACAGATCCACTCTGGAGGGGGTCTTGCAATGAGTCAGCTGCTTTGATAAAGGTGGTTATAGCTGTTATGCTTTGAGGAAATCATTCTGTAACACTCCACCCCTTCTATATCTTTGAGTCTTTCTGCTCTAGCCTCTTATGTGTTCCTTGAGCCTTGGAGGGGATGACTATTTTTTTTTCCATTTGGCTACACTATGCTACAGCAACAGTAGCTTACTTTTGAGTAGCTTGACCTATTATGTCTCTACAGTATCTATTCACTGCAAAAACAAGCTTTCTTTATCAAAGCTGAAAGCTGCAATAATCTATATATGCAGATACACACATTTAGAAGGCACTGGACAGGAACATTATATTTAACAGTAACAGTGATTTTTCCAACAGGGCAAAATCATCACTGTTACTGTTTATTCCTTTAGCCCCAAGTTTTGTTCTGGCTTATAGTACCAGATACAAATTTCCCTCCTGTGGAGCAGACCTTAAATCCAATTGGAAAATTCCTGGGTGTACCCATAACACTCTCTGTTACTACCATAGCAGCTAACAGATTTTGCTTACAGTGTCAATAATACAGCATAGAGGGTTAAGAGTCTGGGAGTACTGATTAACAGTTCTCTCCCAGAAGCCTGGGTAATGCACCTTCCGTCATTATGAAAACTACCCAAATGGGAAAGGACTTTCAGCTCATTCTCAGCTCGTTTTCTTCATGTCCTGCATAAATTGTTTTTGGCATTGGGGGAGGGGGTCCTTACCATCAAGTTGTGGCACACAGCCAACAGCTATAGCCTTTATCATTTGGAGGTATTCTGGGCTTCCCTGGCCAGCAAGTCAGGGTGGTAGCCCACTCTTGGCACTGAGAGTTTCAATTAATAACCTTATGGCTTCTAGGACTATCTCTCCCCCTCAACACAGAGTACTCTTGTTCATTCTTCAACAACCATTTTAATATTTATAGGTACAAACTCTTGGGTATAATCTGTGCCTTACCCAAACCAAAAAGCTCCCAAGAATCACATCTGTGCCTTGCCTTTACACCTTATGTGAACTGATTTTCCATGCTTGCTCATTTAGGTGTACTGTCCTTCAGGTGATCTTCGAAATATTCAGAGGTTAGCACTATACTGAATTTATACGATGAAATCTTTTTATAGAGAGTAGGCAGGATCTCGGAAAGCCCCACCACTGTTCGTGCCACTAAGCAAGTAGCAGTTGATCTAGGAGTCAGCACCTAAATGGCTGTTCAAGAAAAACCATTAGCAAGGTTTAGTACATTGTGAAAAGATCTCATCCCCTATATCAATTGTTTTATCAAAAGGGCAAAGTTTGGTACAGTGCTCTGGATGGGAGGTACTACTTATATAATCTATAATATTTATATTTTACAATCTATAATCTACAATCTGTATAATCTAAAACCTCTATCTCTATAATCAAGAATCATTCTACGTAAGCCATTTTGCTATCTTTGGGCTGGGGATAGGCACCCAGGCATTTCCTTCCCCAGGCCAAATAGTCTTGACAGGGCTTCCCCCTGGGTCTGACAGGCAGGCATCTGGAGTATATTTTGGCACCTTCATTCCCTAATTTCCCTAAGCACAAGTTCTTCATGAAACTCAAAAATCTATCCTAACCCAGAGTTCTCCATCAACCACATTTGGCTGCTGATAGGGCCTCAGGCTGGGTGACAATCTCTGTCCTAGCATACTTTTTTTTTTTTTTTTTTTTTGGAGAGAAGAAATGTATATATCTTACTCTGGTGGAGGGAGGGAATAACTGCCCACCCCTGGGAAATACCACCATGACCTTTATCTTTTTTTTAATCATTTTTGATTTCTCTGAACTACTCTTTAGTCTTTAAAGCCTTCTGGAAGCTCTCGAGCATAGCGTTTGCCTGTCTTCCTCCTGCCCCTTGGGAAGGCTAGGTTGACACAAATCTTGCTATACTTGCCTTCCAATAACCCAGACAGATACCTTTCTCTGCTTTGTCTTAAAAAAAAAAAATCTCTGGATTGTTTTACCTCTTTACAGGCCAAGTTTATATGTTAGTCTAAGTCACTCAGATCAGCCAAAGCCCCTCCCACCTCCCACAATCCATACCTCACCAAGGGGCCCATCAAAGCCGCTAAAGTTTCTTAACAAGTTCCAAAGTCCATATTGAATTAAATTTTTGATTTTCTGGCGAACATAGTCATATCTGGCCCAATGAGTTGGGCAGCAGACATCACCCCTGACATTCCCTCAGTAACTCCTGACTTTTCTGTTGTCATCTAGTCAGTGATGTTCATGAAGATCTCAGCCTGTAATACCAAGTGTCTGTCCCTAATGGTCCACATGAGCCAGTCTATAATTGACTGATTTCCCTCCCTTAGATTGTTTCACATTATGCATCTTTGGATGGATAGGTATATTATTTGGTTGCTCTTTCTTTCAAAGCACTCAGACTGATCCTACATGTTTACATGTCTGACAGTCTCATAAGCCAGGCTGTGAGAGGCTCTTTCATTCCTTAAAATTTTCCCTAACTCAAGCAGTCCTGGTGCTGGGTATTCCCAGATTATCATAGTTTCTTGTACTATGGGCCATTTTTAAGGCTCCAGTCTGCATGTCGAATCATGGATTTTCCCTTCCTCTGTAGCAAATGTTGGACCTGAGGACAACCTTGTATCAGGTCTACCTCAATTTCTTTCTTTTGCTATACAATTCTTGCCACTGTTTCCAAGGTTTTAGATCCCAAAAGACCCTCTAGTATAGTTATAACTTATACTCTCCTTTCCTTGCACCCTGCCAGCTCTAAGAAACAGTAATCCGAGGTTGGAGCTGGGGCTGGGGCTAAGTGTAGCTTCATTTCAACTGGTAGAGTACCTAGCATGCACAAAAAGCTCTGGGTTTGATCCCAGCACTGCATACTGGGCTCTGTGGCATTTGCCTTTAAATTTATTACTAGGGGTGTAAAGACATGAGGATCAGAAGTTCAAGGCCAGCCTGAGCCACATGAGACCTTGACTCAAGCAAGCATGCAAGCAAACAAACAGAGTATAAAAACATAGTAAGCCAACACTTTCATCTCATCCTTCCTTTTCCCACTTTATAAATCTGAGGCTAATGTGGAGGATAGTATATCTTTTTCTTGTTGTAATTCCCCTTTATGTGGTCATTTCTTTTCTCTAATGATAGTTGTACCCCAGTTGCACATCTTAACACTCACCCATGCAACTGACACCACAGCTCCTTTCAGGGACTGGTATATGTTCCCTAGTTCATCAACTGGTTGGGGGACATCCCAGTCATCAAGCAGGCCTGACTCTCAAAAATGCTAAATAGAGAAGACGGTCACCATAGAATTGTGACCAAGAACACTCCCCTCTCAGCTTGTCCTTCGTCACATGGACTGTCATCCACTGCAGACAGCATGCAATTACCACCACAGCAAGGAAGTACACTCTTCCATACTACATGGGGACAGGTAGCCGTATCAGGGTGCCCCTGTGGACTCTCTACTCTTACACGGATCAGCCTCAGTTATATGCCTCAGCACCTGTTGCTGGAGCCATGCAGTGTAAAAGGAACTTTTACTCACCTGTTTCAAAGGATTACAGCCTCCTTCTGCTAACCTAGGCCTAGTCCTGGAAGCTTCTAGCCTCTGTACAATCTAACCCAGGCCTAGAATGCTTTTAGCCTCTGAGACTTACTGCTGAGTAAGCTCACCCCTTCTTGTTCTTTCTGAGCTCTGGGCTGGCCGGTTCAACTCAGCTGTTCTGGCTCAAGCTCCACTCCTAGCTGACTTATTCAACTGGCTTCTTTCTCTGCCCCTGAATTCCTCGGGCTCACACTAACTCCAGAAATTTACTCTAATTTTCTGGCTTCTTCTTGTCTTTGGCTTGTTCTGCCTTCAACCTCTCTGTAAAACTCTCCCACTAAAACTGTCTCCTCCCTCCCCGCCTCTCTCTCGGTCTCTAAGTGGCTTCCCTTCCCTCTCCTCATGAGAGTTAGACAGAGTTAGATAGAGTTAATCCTATCCTGTCAACCATTTTTCTGATTTGTCAATGTTTCTACCACTTAGTTAGACATCCATTTCAAACAGGTGTGTGCTTCCTTTCACAAACTAATGAAACTTTACTTTCATTGTTTGAGATTAAAGGTGTGTACCACCACACCTGGACCAAAGCTTTTCTTTAACTAATACTTGCTCTACACCAGTCTGGTCTTGAACTCAGATCTCCTTGGCTCTGTCTCCTGGATTAAAGGCATGTTTGCACTTCAACAGGATGCTACAAACCCAGAATTTGGATGTGATCTCCTGCCAGAGCAGCAGTGCTCTAAATTAAAATTTCTCTACAATGCAGACACCCCTCCCAAAGTTATCTTTGATTTTGTCATGTCTCTGTTTCAGGTACTAGGCATTTGGGGAGTTTTTTCCTCTGGAGATATGAACAAAAGCCTACTTATCCTAGATAAGGCACCAAACATAGACTAAAGTACAATTCTACTAAAGTCTAATGAGTTCATTTGACTTATATAGAAGCATGGGTGACCTCAAAACAGCCATACCGTGAACAAGCTTTACCCCAGCATGGTTGAGGACTTCTCCATAGTTGTATAAGTGAAGTCTAGCCCTCTTCAATTAATCTTACACACTCAATATACTCTTGTTTCCTAAGACCACAGGACCATGTGCAGCTGGGGAAAGATTGTATCCAGCTGGCAGGGAGCTGCAGGAGGGCATGGCTGAGAGCTCAGTTAAGAGTGTAACTAACGACTCTCCCCACCTCCTTCTATGATGAAACATCAATAGGCACTCTCAAAAGTGTCTTACAGATAATCACAACTGCTCTGAGGAAGAGGATAGTGACTGTTATGCTCAAAGGATATCCGGTCTCTGTCCTTGTGTAGGCTACACTCTTGGAAGTGATCAGTCAATAATCACACAAATATATATTTACTAACTGAGAAGTTCTATTATTGAAGGCTCCATGAGTAACTGTAAACGGCCTCCAAATTGTAAATGGCCTTCCTCTTCACCCTTCCTTCCGCAGTTTACCCACTGTTGCCTAGGTTAACATTCTTAGGTGGCTATTTTTGACTCTGCGGATTTCCAGGTTAAACTTTTTCAGTGGCTAAGTTCTTTATGGGCTTAGAAAAGCATTGCTTTTCCTGGCTCTTTCTTTTGGATGCTTCTCAAAACCTAAGTATGCCTTTTCTGATACTTTGGGCTTCAGCACTCTTTCTCAAAAAGGCCTCATATTAGTCATTTCTCTGTTGCTGTGATACAATGCCATGACCAAAACAAGGAAGAAAGAGTTTAGTTTGGCTTATGGTTTCAGAGGAAGAGTCCATAATGGTGGGAGTGGTAGCAGGTGGCCAGAGCAGGAAGCAGAAAGAAAGCAGCTCCAATTGCAAACATGAAACAATTGCAAACTGAAAGTGGGATGGGCTATAAGCCCTTAAAACCTGCCCCCAGGGACTTCCACCAGCAAGGCTCCACCTCCTAAGGGTTTTGCAACTTCCCTCAAACTCACTAATAGCTGGGGACTAAGTATTCAAATACATGAGCCTATGGGAGGCATCTCATTCAAACCGCTGCATTCCATTTTCTGGCCCCTATAGCCTCATAGCCATATCGCAAAGCAAAATGCAGTTAATCTAACTTCAAAAGTCCTCATAGTCTTAGCGCTATTTTAAAAAGTATCTTCTGAGACTCAAGGCAAACTTTTAACTGTAACCCCCTGTAAAATAAGAAAGCAAACCACGACCTTCTAGCACACAATGGTACCAGAATACACACTGCCCTTTGAAGAGGAAGGAATGGGGTCACAGTGAAGAAATACTGGACAAAAACAATAATAGAACCCACGAGGGCAAACCCAAATCCTGTAGTTCCATATCTGGTATCTGAGTCTTTTCCTTTAGAGGACTTATGTGGCTCCACCTTCCAGCTTTGCTCTCTCCAACATACATCTCTTCCTTGGGCTGGTTCTACTCTCTGTATGCAGCTTTCATTGACAGATTCCTCACATCTCTGGAATCTCCAACATCCTGTGGTCTCCACTACAATGCAGGTTTCACCTTTGCATCTTCAAATACCAGCCCTCTTCTTGCAGTGACGCCAGCATTGGCACCTTTGCCTACCCTCTGTGGTTCTCTGGAACTGTAGAGGAAGAATACATGATCCCATGTACTTTTCATGCCTCTAAAGCCTGTGGATGGCACAGCCAAATTTGAGTGCAGTTGGATCCTGGTCCTTTCAGTCATATTTGCCGTAGCATTTGCATGCTTATTTCTGGGAGCGTAAAATTTGCTAGGCCTTTTCCTTTTCCATTCACAAATTGGAAGCTTAGCTATGTGGGAATCTTGACCTGAGGGCACCCTGCCCATTATCCAAAGGCTTGGTGGCACTAATCTCCTTAACAACTGCAGTCTCTCTCAGCACGGGCTGTAACATTAAGCTTCCTAAGTGCCCCTTTCCTGTCCAAACTGCACTTCCTTAATTGCTTTCTGCCCTTCTTGCTCGTTACATTGTACACTCAAATAAGCAAAATCAATAATGACCATGTGTCCTAGTTAAGGTGACTGTTACTGTGATGAAACACCATGACCATACCTGACTTGGGGAGGAAAGGGTTTATTTTGCTTTTGCTTTCACATCATAGTCCATCACCTATGGAAGTCAGGGAAGGAACTCAGGAGAGAATCCTAGGTACAGTAACTGAAGCAGAAGCATGTAAGAATGCTGCTTACTGGCTTGTTCTTTATGGCTCCATCAGCTTGATTTTATACAACACTTAGGACCCAGGGGTAGGCTCATATCAACTACTAATCAGGAAAATGCAACACAGGCTTGCCTACAAACCCATCTGGTGGGGACATTTTTTAAATTTCAGTTCTTTCCCCCCAAATAACTAGGCTTGTATCAAGTTGACATAAAACTAGACAGCACAATTGGCCCCTCGTCAGTGTGACACACAGACATGTCACTATTCAACTAGAACCTTTTCTTTTTCACTCATCCACAAAATGACATGTTAATACTAACATCATAATACAAAACATAAATAATTTTTAAAAAATTCTTCAGTCTGTGAAAGTTTAAAACATCTAAATTTTCTTTCAAAGTTCAAAGTTTCTCTACAATATCCAGGGTCTCTCTAAACTATCCAAGGTCTTTGTAAAATTTCAAAGATTCTTAATTGTAGGCTAGTGTAAAATGAAAAAAAAAAAACAAAGTCTCATAGTTTCTTATTCCAAGAAGGAAGAACCAGAACCCAGCAATAATTTGAACAGAGTTAAAATAAAACTCTAACACTGGCAAAGAACCCAGTGTCCAATATATGGGATTCACTCATAATCTTCTAGGCTCCAAAGGACTTGTGTAACCATCCACACATAGCTTGTTTTGCAGGATCAGGCAAGTATCACTCCATGGTTTCTGTTGTCCTATGATATTGGCATCTCTGAAATGTTGGAGTCTCCATTGCAACTGAGCTGCACTTTCACCAATAGCTTCTCCTGGTTTTTTTTTTTTTTTTTAGGGGTTGTAAAGCTGCTGCATAGTGCCAAGTCTCAGTCTCTCTCCATAACTCCTTCCATATTGTGTTTTCGCTGATACTGAGTCTGTGCCTTCACTAATTGCCCATCCTTGCATATCATCATGTCAAGCTTCAGCTGTTCTCCATGACCCCTTCATACTTTCAAAACAAGTACCACCTGGAAGCCAGGCGCCATGGTGCTTGGCTGTAATCCCAGCACTCTAGGTGGCAGAGGCAGGCTGACCTCTGTGAGTTCGAGGCTAGCTTTGTCTACAAAGTGATTCCAGGAAAGCCAAGGCTATAAAGAGAAACCATGTCTCGAAAAACCAAAAACCAACCAAACAAAAATTACCAAAAAGAAAGAAAGAAAGAAAGAAAGAAAGAAAGAAAGAAAGAAAACAAAACAAAACAAAACAAAACAAAACAAAACAAAACAAAACATGCACCACCTAGAGACTCTTCTCACACCAACTTCAGCTGCCAGGATGAGATTCAACCTTAGGTTCCTCCAGACCATATCTTCTGTGTACTGACCTGAGGGAACACTTCCAGATTACAATTGTCGTTTGTTAATGACAGATGACTCTTCAGTGCCACAGGACCAGAACCACAAATTTTAATTAAAAATATAGAATTGCCCTGAATAGTCTTCATCAACCAGGCCTCCATCATCTGTGTGTCTCCTCGCATTTTTTCTTTCATGCTCCCACAGAACAACAGTCCACTGAGCTCTGAGTACTCAATGGTTTTTCCAGCCCAAAGGTCAAATGCCACTGAAGTTCTCACCAAAACACATAGTCATGGCTGTCAGAGTAATACCCCATGACCTGGAACCAATTTCCGTCTTAGTTGGGGTCTTTATAGCTATGATAAAATATCATGACTATAAGCAAATTGAGGAAAGGGTTTCTTTTGCTTACATTCATTCCCACATCACAGTCCACTATCCAAAGAATTCAGGGGAGGAACTCAAGGCAATATCCTACGGGCAGGACCTGGAGCAGTAGTCATTAAAGAACTCTACTTACTGGTTGCTCAACCTGATTATAGCACCCAGGACCACCAGCCCAGGGATGACACCATCCACAGTGAGCTGGGCCCTCCCACATCTATCATTAACTAAGAAAACACACTACTGTCTTGCCTTCAAGCCAATCTAGTAGGGACATTTTCTCAGTTGAGGCTCCCTTTTCCAAAATGACTCTAGCTTGAGTCATTGACAAAAAACTATCCAGCACACCCTGACACAGATATTTAAGACATTATGTAGTCTTGAGACTTCTTTCCTCAAGAAAATAATCGATCACTTTCTATTTGACTTCAGAAAGTTCCCAGAACATGGGCTTAGAAAGCAGCCAGTTTCTATCCCAAAATATCAAACAAATGGCCTCTAGGCTTGTTGCTATTACAGTCCTTGATTCCTCTGAAACCTCTTAAGCTGTACAGTTTATTCCCAGTACCAGTTTTCCAGGTTTTTAAGAGAAAAGCCCATTAAGTTCTATCTACAGAATTCAACCGACATTTTAATTCAAAGTTCCAAAATCTTCCACAGTCCTAAAACAAAACAAAACAAAACAAACAACAAACATAGCCACGTTCTTCGCAGCAACTCCCCACTTCTTGTACCATGACCTGTGCAGAAATGTTTCTCTAAAGGAACAGAACAAATGGTGATCTCACACTGGAAAGGCCAAGAATCTGATGGTTGTCCACTAAGCTGGATGTCTCCGTAGTCCCAATCTGGCACTGGAGTCCTTGAGGATTCCTGGAAAGCTACTAGTCTTCAATTTATGTGAGAAGCTCCAAGTTGTGTCTAATATCAGCGAAGGAATGCTGCAGCAATAGAATCAAAGAACATGACAGTCAGAATGAAGGCACAAAGCCATTTCCTTCTTTCGTGTTCTTTTACCTGGCTGCCTCCAGAAGGTGCCACCTATATTTAGAGTGTGTTTTCCTGCTTCAAATAATCTGATCAAGAACATCCCTCACAGGAGTCCCAGCAGCTTGTGGTTTAGTTGGTTCCAGAAGCAGTCAAGTTGACAACCAAGATTAGCCACCCCAGCCCCACCTCTATGCTATGTGGCTGCGTGCTGCCATATGGTGGACCCCATGCTCATAACTCCAACAGTATAGCTGTTTTCCTTCCCCCTTACGGTCTCTGCTGGGCAGATATTAAGATTGACTGTGTGCTTGCAGGTGTGCTTTTCTTTTAAACCCTAATAAAATCATTCTTGAGTTTCATAAAAAATAATCCTTCAATGGATTGTACCTACAGTGCAAAGTCCTTAGAAATATAGTGGGAATCACTCACTCTACCTTTTTAACCTCTCCCTAACAAGTATTCCTCTCTGAATCCCCCATGCAGCAAGTACACAGAGTCACTCAGTGCATCATGCAGAAGCAATGCATCTCTGCTGTTTTCTCCTTTTGGGAACATCTTTCCCCTCATCTCTGATGTTCAAATCTTATGTATCTCTTCTTTCTCTCTCTCTCTTTCTCTTTCTTTCTTTCTTTCTTTCTTTCTTTCTTTCTTTCTTTCTTTCTTTCTTTCTTTCTTTCTTTCTTTCTTCTTGCTCTGTTAACCAGGATGGCTTGTGATTCCCCTGCTTAGCCTCCAGAGTGTTGGGACTATAGGTGTGCCCCACCATGCCAAGCTCAAATCTCATCTTTAAAAGCCTACTTCTATATTCTCCACAAAGCATGTCCTGGTCTTCTACTTTGGAATCATTGTTCTTCCCTGACTAGACACTCCCACATAACTCTCCTATTTCTAATATTGTGTTGGCTCTAATCTAATAAAATGTAAGCCCAGCCTTTCTGCTATAAGAACATAAAACTCACTAAAGGAAAGATATTGGTCTACACCACAATCATTTATTGGCTAGAAGGACAGATGAATGAATGTATAAAAATGCATCAATGGATAGCCATTGGTGGCTTCTCTTCATGATTAATAGTAAGAAAGGGGCTGTGGGTATGTGTATGCTGTGTGACTGATCATGCATTCCCATCATCATTTCCCAGGGAGCTGTGCGACACTATGACATCAAACAAATGCTGCTCACTTTCACCTTCTTCCATATCTTAGTCTAACAAGTGACCCTCCTGTAGAGATGAGTGGCCTCACAAAAGGTGAGACTCTCCAAGGACTATTGACTATGAAGGGGTGTGTGTGTGTGTGTGTGTGTGTGTGTGTGTGTGTGTGTGTGTGTTTTGAGGACTTGTAAAAACCAGTTGGTTTTGTTATTATTATTTTTTTACATACAAGATCTCACTTTGGAGCCCAGGCTGGCCCTAACTAAAGATCTTCCTTTCTTGGCCTCCTAATTGTTGAGATTATAAGCATGTGCCATTATACTTGGCAAATGAAAGGAAACTGGTACTTTGGAATAGAAGAAAATACATGGAAAATGAAAATGCTGCCCCCCCCCTTGAAGTACTAGGGATTTAACCTAGGGCCTTGCATACTAGTCAAATGTTGAACCACTGAGTTACATTCTTAGCTGGAGACAGCTGTATTTAGAGATAGAATTTTAGAATAAAGTGCTGAAAAACACTGTATTACTGGGCTCTTAGTTAAGGACAGAGCTTCCTGTGATAACTGGGAAAATATATGTTTCTAAGAGCTTTGATTCTATGCTAAAGAATACTTTAAATTGAAAGCAGAGAGGAAAAGAGAAAAGTACTTTGATATTACAATCAATTGCCTGTATATAATCTTAGATATGACAGCAAGAACATCTTTCAGGGAGCCACTTGTGAAGCCAAAGAAGGAAATCTAGAAAACATCACACAAATGGAACTTATAACTTCAGATGTGTCTATTCTAATACACAACACACACATTCAGTTTCATTAAATAAAATCACCAATATTCAACTATTTTTGACCTACAAAATGGCATCTTCATATTGTTATATTTAAATTAAAGTTTAAATGTTAACTAAAGCATACCAGATTAGGTGCCATTAAGTTTTAGAGGGATGCAATTTACAAGAGGAGTCTGGCATTTGAAGAAATATTAAGCAGATACCCTTTAGAATGGGAGGTGACATTGTGCTATAAAAATAAAAGTCCACAAAGGTGAAGGCAGTGTCCTCTACAGAGTTGTGACAGTTACAAGGAGAAAAAAAGAGAACTTACAGGGGGAAATACATCACATACCACCACCCAGAAAATAAAAGCACAAATGGATGTCGTGTATTGCTGATGGATGCAGAACACAAAAGTTTTAACATGACTAAATATAGTAGAACTAGGACACTTGGACCAGAGTTGCCGTGTTGGACATGGTGACACATACCATAATCCTCGCATATAGGTGAGGGAGGAAAGAAACTCAAGGTTACCCTCAGCTTTATTATGAATTGGAAGCTAGCCTGTCTCAAAAAAAAAGTTATTGTAAGTTTCACTTACAAAACACTTACAGATTCTTGACTTTTCTGCCCGATAGCAATACCTATCAGAAAGAACAACAGCAAAATCAAGAGGAATTCTTTGTTACTCATAACTTAATACAGAATTGACCCATAATGATTGGTGAAGTAGAAACTTGAAGAATGACCATATACATCATTTCAGAGTTTGTAAGTGTTTCAGGCTAGCCAGCACTGAGGCGTTTTGTCTTAAAATTTAAGAAGGCAGATTTACAAAAATTCAGAGGTAATAATGGTAATGTGAAGGCAGGGAAGTAGGAATCCTATAAAACTTGGGGTCACGTGCATGCTAGGCGAGCGCTATACCACAGAGATATCTCTTAGCCCTTTTGGCTTTTTATTTTAAGACAGCTTCCCACTAAATTGTCCAGGCTGGCCTTGAGCTTGTGATACTCTTACCTCAGCGACTGGAGTAACCAGGATAACAATTATGCCACCAAGGTCAGCTTAGATTTGACTTTTTTTAATTAAATTTTATTTTTTTATTATTAGTTACATTTTATTAACTCTGTATCCCCAGCTGTATCCCGCTCCCTCATTCCCTCCCCAACCCCACACTCCCTCCCTGGTCTCCTCCCTGCCCCTTTCCAAGTCCACTGATTGGGGACGACCTCCTCCCCTTTCATCTGACCCTGTTTTATCAGGTATCTTCAGGGCTGGCTGCAAAGTCCTCCTCTGTGGCCTAGCAAGACTGTTCCTCCCTTAGGGGGTGGGGAGGTCAAAGAGCCTGCCATTGAGTTCATGTCAGAAATAGTCCCTGTTCCCCTTACTATGGGAAACCAATTGGTTACTGAGCTACCACGGGCCACATCCGAGCAGAGGTTCTAGGTTATATCCATACATGGTCCTTGGTGGAGTGTCAGTCTCAGAAAAGACCCTGTGCCCAGATATATTTGGTCCTTGTGGAGCTCCTATCCTTTCCACGTCATACTAACTCCCCGTTCTTTCATATGGTTCCCTGCACTCTGCCAAAGGTTTGGTTATGAGTCTTAGTATCTTCTTTGATACACTGCTAGGTAGAGTCTTTCAGAGGCCCTCTGTGGTAGGCTCCTGTCCTACCTCCATTGCACATCCCATTTGTCTTTCTAAGTGAGGATTGATCATCTTACCCCGTGTCCACTTTCTTGTTTACCTTCTTTAGGTGTATAGATTTCATTATGTTTATCATATCTTATAGGTCTGTATAAGCGAGTATATACCATGTTTGTCTTTCTCCTTCTGGGATACTTCACTCAGAATGATCTTTTCTAGATCCCACCATTTGCCTGCAAATTTCATGATTTTCTCGTTTTTGATTGCTGAGTAGTATTCCATTGTGTAAAAATACCACAATTTCTGTATCCATTCCTCTGTTGATGGACATCTGGGTTGTTTCAAGGTTCTGGCTATTACAAATAAAGCTGCTACAAAAATGGTTGAACAAATGTCCTTATTGTGTACTTGATCAAATTTTGGGTATATACCTAGCAGTGGTATAGCTGGGTCTTGAGGAAGCAGTATTCCTAATTGTCTGAGAAAGCGCAAGACTGATTTCCAAAGTGGTTGTACCAGTTTACATTCCCACCAGCAGTGGAGGAGGGTTCCCCTTTCTCCACATCCTCTCCAGCATGTGTTGTCCCTTGAGTTTTTGATCTTAGTCATTTTGATGGATGTAAGGTGAAATCTTAGGGTCGTTTTGATTTGCATCTCCCTGATGGATAAGGATGTTGAGCATCTCTTTAAGTGTTTCTCTGCCATTCTATATTTCTCTACAGAGAATTCTTTGTTTAGCTCCGTACCCCATTTTTTAATTGGATTATTTGATTTATTGCTTTTTAACTTCTTTAGTTCTTTATATATGCTGGATATCAGCCTACCCTCTGTCAGATATAGAGTGGTGAAGATCCTTTCCCAGTCTGTAGGCTGTCATTTTGTTCTGACGACAGTGTCTTGCTTTACAGAAGCTTTTCAGTTTCATGAGGTCCCATTTATTGATTGTTGCTCTTAGAGCCTGAGCTGTTGGTGTTCTGTTGAGGAAGTTGTCTCCTGTGCCAATGAGTTCTAGGCTGTTCCCCACTTTTTCTTCTAACTGATTTAGAGTATCTGGTTTTATGTTGAGGTCTTTGATCCACTTGGACTTTAGTTTTGTGCAGGGTAGATCTGACTTTAAATCACACCCGTGTCACTACTAGCTGACATGTTGTGTTGGGTTTTGAATGTGCAAGGTCCCCTGTAGACTCATGTATTTGAACTCTTGGTCTCTAGCATGTGATGCTATTTGGAAAGGATTTGGAATCTTGGAAGGCAGAACCTTTCTGGAGAAAGTGAGTGCTCTTTGGCCTGGCCCCCTTCATTCTTTGCTTTCTAAAAGAGTGGATTCAGTGTGACTCTCCATCCTGTTGCTCCTGATATCATGCTTCCCCTGTCTGCTACCATGTCTTCCTTGCCACAATGGACTGTATGTATTTAGACCTGAAAGCCAAAATAAATCTTTTCTCCCTTAGGTTGCTTTTATCAGGGTATTTTTATCACAGCAACAGAACAGTAACTCAGGCACTTTGAGTTCCTTAAACTTTCCAAGCCTCATGTTCCACAGAATGACAAGAGGGGCGGAGGGGAGCAGAGAGAGAGACATGGAATCACCTATCTGACAAAGTTTGTTCGAGCATTAAATGATAACACAGATGTTAAGATTTCTTTTCAAAGCTGGACATAGAAGCAGAACATTTATCAATGTCAAAATATACGAAAAAAAATCATGGAAAATTCGTTTATTTTTTTTCACTAATACAGAAAGTTTCAGATGCTGGGCTGATCACAGGAGTGTACAGTTATAAGGAAACCATATTGCAGCTACTGGAGGATGGGGCTAGAGATGTTATTCAGCTGGTGGGATGCATACTAGGAAGATCTGGAATGAGAGCTTTGCAGACGAGTGGGACAGAGTCAGAGGGGCAGGGTGGTAGGGCAATGGCTTAGGAGAAGGGCTTGAATGGCTGGGAGACTGGGGTCATTCAGTGAAAAGGAGAAAATCTTGATGTTGAAAGAGTTACAAATATGTAAAGGAGAGAAGGCCAGAATAAATCTCGATACTGGATTGAAAATGGAGGCATCGATCTAATCTCATGGTTTTATACGCGTGTGCGTGTGTGTTGGGGATTATGTATCAGTGTAAGTATGTATATATACAAACTCCATGTTTATTTCCTAGCTCCTCTCATTCTGAAGACCTAGAAACAGTGTCACCCAGTTAACAATGAATGTCACTAGGAATTAGATCGTGGGATCTATCACCATTCTCTATCTAAAAGAACCAGATCTTTTGGAAAAAAAAAAAATCATTGATTCCAAGACTGGGGCATGAAAAGTATGTGATGAGCCTGGAGAATCTCACTGTGCCACAGGTAAAGAAATGCTTACAGAAAATGGGGACATGTCAAAAGAGCACAGAGCAAATTATGATAATAGTGAATTATTATCCACTGGACAAGTAAGACTCTATTAATGTATACTAAGATGTAGTTTGAAAATATGAATGAATAATAAGTGGAGATGAACTCTGGCTGACATTTGCGTGGACAAGACACTGGAGCAAGTAAAATGTGGAAGAGCAGAAGATTCCTTATCTTTTTCAAGGCCAACTAAGTAAAGGGAGCAATGGAAACAAAAAAACCAACAATTAGCAAGCCATCTTAGTAAAAATGGACCCAGGTAAGAATTATCAATTGATGCTAAAACTTGCTTGTGAACATTAATGAGAAACAAGACATTTATTTAGTTTCAAATTATCTTCCACCAAGGACTTCATAATTGCTTACTAAGTACAAAATGTTTATCAATTAACCTCACAGTGGAGAAGGCCGGAAGAGACCATCTTAACTTTAGTCAGTAATAGGGCAAATTGACACTGAGTGCTTTGCTGGTGGGCTGCACCAGGAACGCATAGCTTTTGTGGCTCTGCCTGTCCAGAGTGGGTAAACAGAATCTAATCAGCAGGAAACATCTGACCCACCTAACTGAGGTTCACGCTACAAAGCCATTAGTCTGTTCTCTGGGGGGGGGGGGGGAATGCTAAGGTCATTTGTGGGAAATGAAAAAACAAAAAAGATGACAACTAAGTGCAGCTTGTGATGGTGAATTTACGAAGGACTGTTAAGATAGCTAGGGACATATATCAAGAGTACCTGTGGAATAGATGGGAGAATTGAATCACTGCTAGTGTTATGATTCTGATGCTTGTACTATGGTTATGTATGTAGGGGGCGGGGGTTACAGTATACATTCTTATAGATGTCTGGGTATGTTCTGTTTCTGGCTCCTTCTTCTCATGCCCTACCACGCACTCCTTACGATGACATTCTAGCCATGTGTCCAAAGACAATGGAACCAAGTAACCACAGGCTGAAACCTTTGGAAATGTAAACCAAAATTGATCTTTCTTCCTCTAAGGTGATTTTCTTAGGTATTTGTCACAAAAAAAAAAAAATAGAGAGAGAGATATCTCCACACATGGTCCATATTGTTTACAGTTTAAGATTTTTTAAAAAGTGTTTCCTTTAAAAAACTATCAGCATACAAAGACTTTGAAGGGAAGCATTTGGAAGCCTATTAAGAAGCACACATACACACAGTACATACTCACTTATAAGTGGATATTAAACATATAATATAGGATAAACATACTAAAATCTATACATCTAAAGAAGCTAAGCAAGAAGGAGGTCCCTGAGTAAGATGATCAATCCTCATTCAGAAAGGCAAACGGGATGGACATTGGAAGAAAGAGAAAACAGGGAACAGGACAGGAGCCTACCACAGAGAGCCTCTGAAAGACTCTACCCAACAGTGTATCAAAGCAGATGCTGAAACTCATAACCAAACTTTGGGCAGAGTGCAGGGAATCTTATGAAAGAAGGAGGAGATAGAAAGACCTGGAGGGGACAGGAGCTCCACAAAGAGAGCAACAGAACCAAAACATCTGGGCACAGGGGTCTTTTCTGAGACTGATACTCCAACCAAGGACCCATGCATAGATATAACATAGATAACCTACAACCCCTGCTCAGATGTAGCCCATGGCAGCTCAGTCTCCAAGTGGGTTCCCTAGTAAGGGGAAAAGTGACTGTCTCTGACATGAAGTCAGTGGCTGGCTCTTGGATCACCTCAACCCTGAGGGAGAAGCAGCCTAGCTAGGCCACAGAGGAAGACAATGCATCTAGTCCTGATGAGACCTGGTAGACCAGGTCAGATGGAAGGGGAGGAGGACCTCCCCTATCAGTGGACTGGGGGGAAGGGCATGGGAGGAGATGAGGGAGGGTTGGATTGGGAGGGGGTCTACAGTTGGGATACAAACTGAATAAACTGTAATTAATATAAAAAAATCAAAATTTTATTAAAAAAGAATCTGAAAAAATTATACTGGCAAAGATATCATGAATAAGAAGCATTTATAGTTAGGACTAAATGTAGATATCAAGCCTTGAAACATGAATAAGAAACTGTGAAATCTGTTTAGCTCCAAACACATCTTATAAAAATTCACCTTAAATATTATTATTGAAAATATGTACAATAAAATATTAAATATAATTTAAAATCTTATTATTAAGACTACATACACACACACACACACACACACACACACACAAATCTCTTTAGGTTTTGGAACTAGGAGCAAACCAAGTGACCAAAGTTCACTCAAGCATATTCTGAAAAGCATAATTATAGGGTAACAAAGGAACTCCTCTCGGGTTCATGGTGGTGTGTCCTCATGTCACCTGCCCAGCAGGATTCCAGAATTGCAGAGTGTTCCTCCAGTCTTTCCTCTCCGTGTTTATGGTACCTGTGATCTTCTCCCATAATGCTGAATGGTTGACACATACCTGCTTTCAGCGCATAGATCACAAGAAGTTGAGGAGTCACTATGAATCTGATGCAGATGACTGCCTGTCCCCAGAGAGAGAGAGAGAGAGAGAGAGAGAGAGAGAGAGTCTGTGAAACAGTCTCAGGGGATTGAGGGTGAAAGGAAGCAGCAATAATGCAATGTGGCCAATCTGAACCCACAGGGAGGTGGGTGAAGGGTGCACAGAAGCCGTTTGTGCATGTCCATGACCTTTAATACATAGGCAAGTACTTAAGAACTATTGGTTGAGTATGTCGCAAACAGAATATAAGTCAATCACGAGAGGGATAGTAATGTGGTACTACAGCTACTGACGTTAGCTCAGGTGGAACGTGCATTCTGAGCTCTGTGGGCCAAGCCCTCCTGAAAGGTGGGATTTGGCACTTGGGAGGTAAGGTAAGGTGTCCAGATCACAGGAGGAATGGCTAAGCGGCTGGAAGATGTTGAACCCAAAGAAAAATCTGGATGACAGGGTGGTGGTAAGTGGGAACAATTTCCGATTTCTCTAAAGGGCACCTGGAATGGAAATAGCAGACTTATTTCTGGGAAACAGATTTTCATTCAGTAGAAGGAAAAGCTTTTTACCAATTACACAAGCCTAAAAGAAGTGTGTGTTTGAACAGTCATAAGATATGACTCATTGTCATCCCCCTACTTTGTGACAGAGCTTATGTAGAACAGGATATGTTTTAATAGACTGGGTAATGCATTCTCATGGATTTTGAAGAAAGATTTCATGAATCTGGCAAATTCAAGAGCCAATAACCACTAGGCCCTTCCAATTATGTTTATGGTTTTGTGTTCTCTTTCAGTTCGGGGAGTTTGGGCACTTAAGGAATAAAATACTAAGTATGTCTGGCAGGGGTGGAATTGATTTTATTCACATGGGACACCTTGCTATAGCATGGACTGTTTCAATATAATCCTCTGCAGTTAGGAACATTTACTTTTCGTCTAGAAATTAGCTGATCACTGAGGTGAAAGTCAAAAGGCTTTTATTTGAGAAAAGTTCATTTGACATAAAAATAGAGCTTAAGAAAGCAAAAGTTCAAGAGAACATATGGCAAAAACTGAGATATTAACAGCTCATGAACATACACCTTCAAGCTGCTGTGAGCCAGCCTGCTTTATACAACTTCTTTCAATCATTATTACTCCTCATTGAAACGTGAACTCACACTTAAAAAAAAAGATTATTTTATATTTATGCTCTATGTGCTGCCTAGTACTCTCAGAGACCAGAAGAGAGTGTGAGATCCACTGGTACTGAAATTACAGACAATTGTGAGCTGCCATGTAGGTGCTAGGAACTGAACCTGGGTCCTCGGGAGGAGCAGTCAGTGCTCTTTTTTTAAAATTCTTTATTAATTACAATTTATTCACTTTGTATCCCCCTGTGGTTCCCTCCCTCCTCCTGTCCCAATCCCTCCCTTCCTCCACCCACTGCATGCATGCCCCTCCCCAAGTCCACTGATAGGGGAGGACTTCTTTTCCTTCCTTCTGATCCTAGTAAATTACATCTCATCAGGAGTGGCTGCATTATCTTCTTCTGTGGCCTGGTAATGCTGCTTCCCCCTCAGGGGGAGATAATTAAAGAGCAGGCCAATCAGTTCATGTCAGAGACAGTCCCTGTTCTTATTACAATGAAACCCACTTGGATACTGAACTGCCATTGGCTACATCTGTGCAGGGGTCTTAGGTTATCTCCATGCATAGTCCTTGGTTGGAGTATCAGTCTCAGGAAAGACCCCTGTGCTCAGATTTTTTGGTTCTGTTGCTCTCCTTGTGGAGTTCCTGTCCTCTCCAGAAAACAAGGAAATCATAAAATTTGCAGGTAAATGGTGGGATCTGGAAAAGATCATCCTCAGTGAGCTATCCCAGAAGCAGAAAGATGCACACAGTATATACTCACTCATATAGACATATAACATAGGATAAACCTACTAAAATCTGTACACCTAAAGAAACTAATCAAGACAGAGGACTCTTGCTAAAATGCTCAATTCCTACCCAGAAAGGCAAAGAGGCTGGACATCAGAAGAAGGAGAAAAGAGGGAACAAGTCAGGAGCCTGACAACAGAGGACCTCTGAAAAGCTCTGCCCTGCAGACTATCAATGTAGATGCTGAGACTTATGGCCAACCTTTGAGCAGAGTACAGGGAATCTTATGAAGCAGTCAGTGCTCTTAACCGCTTATCTTAACCCTGTGCGGACCTTAATCCACACCTTTTAGCTAATGCTTCCATAATGTTGGGGTACAGAAGATTCACCTGGGAAAGAAAACAGCAAACAGACTTTGAGAAGAAGAAAAAATAATCAGTGTGGGAAAACTTCCCAGATCCACAGTGATGGCACAGAAGTCTGGCCCTTGCCTTTTGAGATCTGAGTTGCTATTTGGGGAGTACAAATAGTCCTCCCTTGAGGAAGAGGAATCCCACAGCACTAGGTTTTTTAATTAGGAACAGGCAGCTCTAGTAAGGTAATCAAAACATAAAAGATTCTTTGTTCTTATTTGGTAACAAGGATTTTTTTCCTTACCAAACCTACCCTGGTTAACTAATGGTTTAGATGCTCGAAACTGAGAGTAATAGTCCCTGGAGAAATGCCTGTTTGACCTGCCATTGTTTGCACAGAGGCCAGCCCTTACCCACACACATTGGCACTGACTGTGTTACATCTTTCCAGAATTCACTCCTGGCAGCCCTCGCAATAAGATTCCATTTACTCTCCCTATGTTTCCTGTCCTCCATCCTTTTTGTTTTTCACTCTAAGAAATTACTACACAGTCTCCTACATCGTGAAGTGAAAGGGGAGCACTGAGACCTTCAAAGATGAAGATCTTTACTTCGTTAAGCAAGGTAGAATGTGTCCTTATGGGAGCCTGTCATGACTTCTGTGCCCTTTAAGTCATGCCACCCATGGAAGGATTCTCCCTCTTACCTTAGCGTCATAGTTTACTTTGAGGGAGCCAAGGTGGCCAAGGAAATTCAATGCCATCTTTCTGCAGATACATGCTTGTTCCTGCTATACACCAATATTCCAATATTCCAAGACTTGATCAGTAGCCATAGAATCTCCTCTTCTGGGTAGCCTTCCTGAAATCCAAATCCAAGAAGAGTAGGTGTTTTACAGTTGTCGTTGTTGCTTTTGATTGCAACACTGTATCATGTCCGATTATTATGAAACGAGGTGCTCGGCTCCCACGAGGAAGGATTGCTTTTGGAGAACGGGAGAGTACCCTGAGGATATGGTAGCTATAGAATGTTCCATAGTGAAGTCTTGAGAAGTGACAGAAATGGAAAAAAGCAACGAGTCCCTCTTTTACTACTAAAAGGAGAGAGAGAGAGAGAGAGAGAGAGAGAGAGAAAGAGAGAGAGAGAGAGAGAGAGAGAGAGAGAGAGAGAGAAAAGCAATTTCTAGTCTCCCTGAAACAAGAGAAAACTCTGTTCCCTGCTTGGATCTTTCTTTGAGTTCCCTGCTTGGATCTTTTGTTGCTGCTACACTCAGTCAATTATCACCTCAGTTCCTACATTTCCCTTTCTGAGATGGTCAAGAAACTGTTTTATTGAGTCTCTTAATATCTTTGACCAGAATGAATTTCTATTCTTGCAACAGAAATAATATCTTTCTTTAGTGTAGAGATAATCTACTAAGCTATGAACAAAGGTCACTTTTCTAAGATGGTCCCACAGCCTTATCAGTGGGTTTTAACACGACTAATCACAAAACTGTATTGCCTGATTCATGGTATTTTGCAATAGCAAAAAGGATTCTTATAAGAAATGACTTTCTCTGTCTTGTTATAAGAGAAGGAGAACAAAGAAAGCACTCATGTTGAAGCCCTTCATTTACCGAATATGTCTCAGTCCCTGGAAAGCAAAGATGTGATAGAAGACTTCGGAAGAAGCTTCTTGAGTGAAAAGGATGTTGTCTTGGCTTTTAAGCGCTACTGTTTTGTTTAAGATGGTGATCTTGTTATGTTGCCTAGTCGACTCTTAAATTCCTATGTTCAAGTGATTGTTTCTTCTCAGCCTCCTAAGTGCTGGAACCATACCATATCCAGCTGTCCTTCAATTGGAGCTACAAAATATTCTCTGTATATGATACTATGATAATGTGGGCATTGAAAGAGATGACACAAACCTCTCATCTTAAAGGACACATGGCAGCCTTGGGGAAAAAAGGCATCTGCATATAAAGATGACTTCATGAATCTCAAAGTATAGCTCATTGACAGAGTACTTGTCTAGAGTATGAGGCTCTGGATTCCACCCCTAGTATCACAAGGGAAAATGAGTTCCCAAGGTATGATGAAGGGTTTGTTGGAGTGACACAGACATTAGGTGTCCTGGTACAGTGACAAAAGAGGACACTAGCAGAGTTTGGTCAGAGGCAGTCTAATTTGCCTGAAATATTAACCTTATAAACATGTAGTTTTCCGATTTACAGTCATTTCTTTCTCTCCATTCCTACAGAAAGCTTTACATTTCTCGCAGTTATACCACATAATCTTGAAATGTTACATGCTTATTTCTTCCAGCCTGTTGAGTTCCTTGTGGTACAGACTTTTGTTTCATTTTTGTATCCTTGGAGTCCAGCACTATCCCTGGCACACAACAGAGGCACAAGTCTGCTGAATGAATTAATGAATAAACAAATGATTCAATCCTCAATCAAATGTTACACCCTCAGTGATGTTTACCTTGATTGTTCACAACTCCTCGCATGAATTCTAGTCCCTGAAATTTTGTTTACAACACTATAAAGCAATACTAACACATTACTGTCTTTCTCCTTTACTCAGCAGGGATGAAGTGTCTTTAAGGTAAAATGTCATTCACTTTTGTATAGTCACAGCCTGGCCCAGTATTTGTTAACCACAGTAAGAATGTGGTTATTTTAACGACATGTATGGAAAGTTGATCAAAGAACCATGATCTTGTAAGGGGGATATGCATCAGATTTAGATCTACAGAGATTAGAGGAAATGGTCAACTAGGAAAAGGCACGGTGAAGGACAGCAGACTATTGGTTGGTAGAGGCTGAAGGAGATTACAGGTGCTGCCTGTAACCCTGGAAGGAGATACAGGAGCTGGCATGTCCTCTATCACATTTTTTAATTAAACATTGGAAATGCCATATTTAGCAGATCTCTGAAGAGTTTGAGGACCCTGTATCTAGTAAGTATACCTGATTTAGTTACTGGCTTTAGGCTTAACTTTGAAAACTCACTGAAGGCCAAATAAAGATTATTCCTGTAATTAATTACTTTAGTACTTTGCTATAGCTAGTACTTTATTATATTAGAACTATACAGTATTAAGGACTGAATCCATGGCTTTATACTTGCGAGATAAGCACTCTATTAACTGTACTAGTAGATTTCTTGCCCCACATAATGGTTTTAAGATTCATCCATGTTATAGCATGTATCAGTATGCCGTTCCTTTTTTTGTCCAAATATTCCATTAAGAAATATGTATAGTGGCATTTCTATATAATCAGTTGATATGACATTTTGGTTGTCTTTTTCCTGTATGAATGAATCTGCTCTGAACATTTGTGTATGATTTCTTGTATGTATACATGCTTTAATTTCTCTTGGGATGAAATTTCTGGGTCATATGATAATTATATTAACCTGAGGTGATGTCAGGCTATTCTTTCTTCCTCTTTTTGCAGTGCTGGGAATCAAATCTAGGACATCGAAGGCATGCATTCTACCACTGAGCTACACTTCCACCCTTCAGCTGTTTTTCAAAGTTTCTGCACCACTTCATAATTACAGTCTTTGTTTAGATAGAGTACTAATCACTTGTCAACAGTTGTTTCTGCCTTTTTTAGTATAGTCATCTTATTGGGTGTAAAAGTGGTAGATCACTTTATTATTGCATTTACACTTGCATATATGTGGCAATTAATTATGCTGAACATCTTTTTCATATGCTTACTGGTTACATGAATATCTTCTCTGGAAAAATGTTAACTTCTATTCTTTGTCCACTGGGGGAATATGTGGTTGACCTTGGAGAGTTGTAAGATTTCTATATATATTTCAAATGCAAGTCTCTCTATTTTTATTAAATTGTTTATTTATTTTACATCCATTGAACAACCAGTCTGTTTCTATGGCAGTACCATGCAGCTTTTTATTACTATTATTCTGCAATACAGCTTGAAATCAGGGATGGGGATACATCCAGAAGTTCTTAATTGTAAAGGATTGTTTTAGCTATCCTGGGTCTTTAATTTTTCCACATGAAGTTGAGAATTGTTCTTTCAAGTTCTGTAAAGAATTGTGTTGGTATTTTGATGGGAACTGTATTGAATCTGTAGATTGCTTTTGGCAGGATGGCCATTTTCACTATGTTAAACCTACCGATCCATGAGCATGGGAGATCTTTCCATCTTCTGATAGCTTCTTCAAATTTCTTTCTTCAGAGACTTGAAGTTCTTGTCATACAGGTCTTTAACTTGCTTGATTAGAGTTACACAAGGTACTTTATGTTATTTGTGGCTATTGTAAAGGGTGTTGTTTCTGTAATTTTTTTTCTCAGCCCATTTGTCATTTGTGTAAAGGATGGCTACTGATTTTTTTTCCCAAATACAAATCTTTTATCTCCAGCATTTAGTGATAAGATTACGAAAGATTTATATTTCTGTTTTAGAGGATCATGAGTTTAACACCAGCCTCAAATACATACTGAGACTCTATCTTAAAAAAAAAAGAAAGAAAGAAATTTAATTTGGTAACCTATTACTTTTCAGTTCTTCTAATTCTAAAATGAAACTTTATGCCTTTTAGATCCCAACAGTGTTACCTCAACTAGTAGGTGATAAAAAGAGAGAAGATACTATTCCTAAATTAGTTTCTCAGATGTTAATGTGTATACAAGTCACTTAGGAGTATTGTTAAAATTCGAAATTTCTGCCCTTTGAAGCCCACATCAATCTCCTAGGGATGTAGCCTCTTGGTGAAGACCCAGAGTCTCTTAGTTCAGCTTTTTCTTCTCCATCTTTGCGACTCGTGCTGACCTGTAGAACCATTCTCTAATAGGGACCCACATATGGCTGCACTAGACTAAGACTCCAGGACCCTACAGCTAGTACGTTTGTCTAAGAACCAGAGGAAGCAACAGCAACTAAAGTGTGGAACACACACACACAAAGATGAAACCAAACATATAACCAAGTATACACACCAAGAAGCACTTCAAATGTCATAACTCCAGATGCCTAGATTCCAGCATACAACCACAAGCATAAACAACCAAGAAAATATGACTCCCCCAGAAGCTAACAACTCCATTATAATAGGCTCTAAGAAAGGCAATTTAGCTGAAGCACAAGACAAAGACTTCAAAATAACAATTATAAATATGTTCGAGGACCTTAAAGAGGATATGAATAAATGCCTTAACAAAGATCACGAAAGCACAAACTATTGAAAAAAAAAACAATGAAAACTATTAAAAGCATGGAAGCATAATTTATCAAAGAAGTAGAATAAGTAAAGAAAACACAAACTGAAATAAATCTGGAAATAAAAACCAGAGGATAGCAAACAAACGCCTCAGAGATAAATCCCAGCAACAGATTAAAAACTGGAAGAGAGCAGAGGTGAGTAACAGGGGGGTCCTAACCCTCATCAACTGACATACCAAGGAGACCTGTGGGGGGAGCTGAGCAACATTCAGTGTAGAGCTCTTTCTGCGAATCCTCTGCCTGCCAGATCCATCTGGAACACAGCCAGCAGAACCAGCAGAGCCCTCCATCCTGAGGAAAAGCATGTGTGTGTAGGCGGGGGGGGGGGGCAGAAACATTCAGCTTCCAGCCCTCTCCACCTATTCCCTATCTGCCTGATCCAAAGCTAGTACAGGTGAGCCATACCCAGCCCCAACCCCCATTGCCCTCCATCCTGATGAGGCCTGTAGTGTGGGGTGGGAAAGCCACATTCAGCTTAGAGCCCTCTCTGCCTATTTCCTACCTGTCTTACCCACCTGGGGCATATCCAGCAGAGCCAGCAGAGGCCTGTGGGACCCCAGGAACATTCAGGTCCACCTGAGGCCTACTAGCTACTAGAGTTAACAGCAAGGAAAGCCAGATGACTAAAGGCCAGCGTAAGAACATACTTAACAAGAGCAAGGGCAATATGGTACCACCAGAGCCTAGCTATCCTACTACAGCAAGCCATGAATATTCTAACACAGGTGAAGCACAAGAGGGTGACCTTAAATCCAACCTTAAAAAATACCCTTAAAGAGGACATGAATAGATCCCTTAAAGAAATACAGGAAAATACAATCAAATAGGTGAAGGAAATGAATAAAACTGTTCAAGACCTGAAAATGAAAGTAGAAACAATAAAGAAAACACAAACTGAGAGAAACCCAGAGATGAGAAATCTAGGAAAGAGAACAGGAACAACAGACACAAGCATCACCAACAGAATACAAAAGATGAGAGAATCTCAGGCATAGAAGATATGATAGAAGAAATCAATACATCAGTCAAAGAAAGTGTTAAATCTAAAAAAATTCCTGACACAAAACATCCAGGGAATCTTGGATACTATGAAAAGACCTAATCTAACAATAATAAGAATAGAAGAAGTGAAGAAAAGTTCCAGCTCCAAGGACCACAAAATAAATAAAATCACAAAAGAAAATTTCCCCAACCCAAAGAAAGAGATATGCCTATAAACATATAAGAAGACATAACACCAAGTAGATTGGACCAGGAAAGAAAATCCTCTCATCACATAATAATCAAAACACTAAACCTACAGAACAACAACAACAAAAAATATTAAAAACTTCAAGGAAAAAAAAAAAAGGTCAAGTAACTTACAAAGGCAGACCTATCAGAATTATACCCAAATTCTCAACAGAGATGTAGAAGCCGGAAAGGCCTGGACAGATGTCTTATAGCCTCTAAGAGACCACAGATGCCAACCTAGACTATTATACCCAGAAAAACTCTCAATCACCATAGATGGAGAAAGCAAGATATTCCAAGACAAAAACCAAATTTAAATAATATCTATCCACAAACCCAGACCTACGGAAAATACTAGAAGAAAAACGCCAATCCAAGGAAGTTAACTACATTTAAGAAAACACAGGAAATAAGTAAACAGCAAAAAATAATAATAATAATAATAAAGAAAGAAAGGAAACACACACACTAACACCAACCACTTCAGTCTGTTGCATACAAGAAATATCCCTCAGCAACAAAGATAAATATTATATCAGAGTAAAGGGCTGAAAAAAGGTTTTCCAAGCAAATGGACCCAAGAAGCAAGCTGCATTAGCTATTCTAATATCTAATAAAATAGGCTTTTATAGTCATCAAAGGAAAAATCAACCAAGACGATGTCTCAATTCTGAACATCTATGCCCCAAATGCAAGTACTCCACATTTGTAAAAGAAACATTACTAAAGTTTAAATCACACGTTAAAACTCACACATTAACAGTAGGACACTTCAACACTCCTATCTCAACAATGGACAGATCATCAAGACAGAAACTGAGAGAAATAATGAAATCAGTCGACATTATTAATCAAACGGACCTAACAGATATTTACAGAACATTTCATCCAAACACGAAAGAATATAGCTTCTTCTCAGCATCTCACAGAACCTTCTCCAAAACTGACCACATAGTTGGTTACAAAACAAGCCTCAACATATACAAGAAAACTGAAAACAACACTTTGTATTTAAAACTGGATTTCAACAACAGAAGGCCTACAAACTCATGGAAACTGAACAACTCTCTACTCAATGACCAATGGGTCAGGGAGGAAATAAAGAAAAAAATTTAAAACTTTCTAGAATTCAAGGAAACTGCAGGCACAACATACCTAAACTTATGAGACACAATGAAAGCAGTGCTAAAAGGAAAGTTCACAGTACTGAGTGCCTTCATAACCATGGTACAACCCACAGACTCAAGGAAGCCAAGGAGGGCCTAAGGGAGAATGCTTGAGGGGCACATAGAAGAGAAAATAGAAGTCATCTTAAGTAGATGGAGGGAGGGAACTATGTGGGAGAGGTTGTTCGGAGGGTAACAAGGACAAAGATCTGATAGTCCTTAGGGGCCTCCCCTTCTTTGAGAAGAAGGAGAGGGGTGAATGGGAGGTAGGGGGTAGGAAAGCGGGACTAGGAGGAGAGGAGGGATGGGTCTGGGATCAGGCTGTAAAGTGATTAAATAAGATTTTTTAAAAATATGAAAGAGAGACTTTCAGGTCTTTCAGGTCTTGAAGAGAAGGTAGAAGAAATGGATAGTTAAGTCAAAGAGCATGTTAAATACACACACACACACACACACACACACACACACACACACACACACACACACACA
>NW_026589447.1:580739-595604 GCF_907164565.1 Psammomys obesus | reverse complement strand
ACACACACACACACACACACACACACACACACACACACACACACACAGAAAACATCCAGGAAATCTGGGCTATTTGTGGGAAGACCAAACCTCTTAATAAAGAACAGGAAAAGAAACCCAGGTGAGAGGCACAGAAAATATTTTTAACAAAATCATAGAAAAACTCTTTCTAAACCTAAAGAAAGAGATGGTTTCAAGAATCATATTGAAGGCCAGGTGTGGTGGCACACATCTTTAATTCCAGCAGTCGGGAGGCAGAGGTAGGTGGATGTCTGTGAGTTTGAGGCCAGACTGGTCTACAAAGCCAGTCCATGACAGCCAAAGCTATAATACAGAGCAATCCTGTCTCAAAAAACCAAACTGAAAAAAAAACAACAACAAAAAAGTCATATTGAATACCAAATAGATGAAAAAAAATCCCCATGATATATAATAATCAAAATACTAAATATATAGAACAAAGAATAGATATTAAAAGCAGCAAGAAAAAAAAAGACCAATTCATATATGAAACGAGACCCATTAGAGTAACACCCGACTTTTCAGTGCAGACTCTGAAAGCCAGAAAAGCTAAGATGGATGTCCTCTAAACTCAGAGATCACATATGCCAGCCTAGAATACTATGGCCAGAAAAATGATCAATCATAATCAACAGAGAATGAAAGCATCTCATGGTCAAAACAAATGTAAGCCATTTCTGCTTACCAATCTAGCTCTACAGAACTCACTAGAAGGAATACTTAAGTTTGAAAAGAAGGCTAACTATACCCCAAAGAACACTAGGAATAAATAATTCCAGCAGTTAATCAAAAGATGGCAAGAGATATACCCCAGAATTATAGAAATCAATAAACATTGTTCATTAATAACTCTCAATATTACTGGCCTCAATTCTCCAATACGACAAGAGGCTAGCAGGCTGGGTTAGAAAATAGGATCCATTTAGCTTCTCAATTCATAAAATGCATCTCATCATCAAGAAAAGATATCAGCTAGGGGTAAATGCATAGACAATGGTTTTCTAAGCAAATATACCAAAGCAGGTGTAGCAATTTTAATACCTGATACAATAGACTTCACACAAAAATCATAAGAGAAAGAGGACACTGTGTAGTCATTTAAAGGAAAAATCATCAGGAGGCTCTAACAATACTAAATATTTATGCACCAAACACAAAACACAAAGGTACCCAAGTTGATGAAAGAAACACTACTACAGCTAAAAATCAGATATTGACCTTAACAGTGCCAGCTGGTGTTTTCAGTACCCCACTGAAGCCAAAAGACAGATGAGCCAGACAAAACCTAAACTGAACTGGAGTTAAATAATATCATAAATCAAACGACATTCCATGCAAACACTAAAAAAAATAATAATAATAATAAAAGAACTTTCTTCTTAGCAATTTATGAAATTTTCTCCAAAATTGACCATATATTAGAGGGGAAAGCAAGTTTCAAGGGATACAAGAATATTGAAACAACATCCTGCATCCTATCTGTTCTTCCATGAGTTAAAGCTGGATATCAACAATAGAAACAGCAAAAAGTATACAAACCCACAGAGGTGTAAAAACTCACCACTGAATGAAAATTGGGTCAAGACAGAAATCAAGAATAACTGAATGAAAATGAAAATAGAACACACCTGTCTTAGTTAGTTAGTTACTATTGCTGTGATGAAACACAGACCAAAACAACTTGGGGAGGGAAGGGTTTATTCAGCTTATATTTTCACATCACAGTTCACTATCAAAGGAAGCCAGGATAGGAAATCCAGCAGGTCAGGAACCTGGTGGCAGGAGCTGATGCAGAGACTATGAATGAATGCTGCTTACTGGCTTGCTCCTCATGGCATCATCAGCATGCTTTTTATAGAACTCAAGACCACCTGCCCAGGAATGGTACTATCTAAAATGGGTTGGGCTCTCCCACACCAATCGCTAAGAAAATGCCCTACAGACTTGCCTACAGCCTGATCTTTTCTTTTTTTCTTTTTTTTCCTGGCTGGGTGCCACTTTTATTGTTTTTGGCCCAGGCCACTGAAAGCCCCATAGACTCTTGGAAGGTACAATGTGATATTTGCTTCCCCATTCAAGGATCAAAGGGATTGAGTTTGGGTGTAAATGCAGATAACATTTCAGAGATCTTTCATGAAAGGAGTCAATGGAGCAGGGCAGATGGGGGCAGGGGCTGGTGTGTTCTGCATTTGCTTGTTTTCAGAAGTATCACCATGCAGCAAAGCCTTCTGTTCCTGGTCCAAGGCCCATCTAAACACATAAGAGCGTGGGGTGGGTGACACCACGAGGACTCGGAGGAACTGGAGGGGCAAACCATGCATGTGCATAAGGGGCACATAAAGTCATCTCCTGACCCCTCTGAAGTGTCGGGGGCCGACTGGGCTTCCTAGTGCTGTGCAGCACGCTGGGCTATGCACTGTCCAGTCCAAGAGGCGGTCTGTCTGGGTACGTGTACACACTCACACATCTGGGTACGTATACACACACACACACACACACACCACGAGACTAGGAAAGTAATAAGCCTTGCTTGCTTGCCTTCAGGTGCTAGGTATCCTAAGTAGACGGACATGATGCCAGTTTGTCCTGCGTCTCGCAGCGGGGGTGGAGATATGCAGACACTGGGCCTTGTCTGGCGCTGAGCAAGGGCACCGGACCGGGAGGGAACTGCGCAGACCTGACACTCAGGGAGATGAGCTCCCTAGGCCTGAAGGCCTAGCAGCCACTAAGTACCGGAGCCCTCGTGATGCCCTCAGCCCTTAAATTCTCGCTGGCCCTCGGCAACATTTCGGGTGACAGCTAGGACTGGGAACGCATGGGACCTGCCTCTGCTACAGCGGGCCACTCCAGCCTGATCTTACAGAGGCATTTTCTCATTTGATGACTCCAGTTGTGTCAAGCTGGCATAAAACTAGTCAGGACAACACCCAAACCTATGAGAAACAATGAAGGTAGTTCTATGAGGCAAGTTCATAGCGCTAAGTGCCTACATAAAAAAAACCTAGAGAGATCTAATACTAATAACTCAATGACACATTTGAAAACTCTAGAAAAACAAGAAAAAAGTGCCTCTCTATATCTATTCAATATAGTACTTGAAGTCTTAGCTAGAGCAATAAGACAACTGAAGTTTGTCTTATTGATCAAAGGACTACAAATCAGAAAGGAAGAAGTCAAAATATCTTTACTTGTAGATATGATAGTATACACACAGGACTCCAAAACCTTCACCAGGAAACTTCTACAGCTGATAAACACCTTCAGTAGCTGGATACAAAAGTAATTGACAAAACTGGTAGCCTTACTATATAAAAACGACAAGCAGACTGAAAAAGAATTCAGTAAAACATTCCTTTAACAATAGCCTCAAAAATATCTTAAGATAACCCTAACCAAGCAATTAAAAGACTTTTATTAAAAAAACAAAACAAAACAAAACAAAAAACCTTTAAGACACTGAAAGACACCAGAATGTGGAAAGATCTCCCATGCTTATGGTTTGGTAGGAGTAATGTTACAAAAAACAGACATCCTATCAGAAACAATAGCAGGTTCAATGCAGTCCCCATCAAATTTCCAATACAATCCATCACAGCAATTGAAAAAAACAACTTCAACTTCACATGGAACATAATAAACTTAGAATAGCTAAAACAAAACAGTCCTGGATAATAAAGGAACTACTGGAGCTACTACCAGCCCCAGATTTCAAGTTGTTTTACAGAGTTATAGTAATAAAACAGCGTGGCATTGACATAAAACCAGACACATTGATCAGTGGAATAGGATTGAAGATCCGGATATAATTCCACCCAGCAACAGACATCTGAGTTTTGAGAAAGCCTAAAATATATATTGGAGAAAAGGCAAGAATTTTTTTTAACAAATAGTGTTGCTCAAACATGTAGAAGAATGGAAATAGAACCATATCTATGACCTTGCACAAAACTCAACCCTAGACAGATCAAGGGCTTCAACAAATAAGACCAAATACACAGAGTCTGATAGAAGAGAATGTAGGGAATAGGCTTAAACTCACTGACACAGGAAAGGCCTTTCTGAATCGGTCCCAAGAGTATAGGTATTAAGACCAACAATAAAGAAATGGGACCTCAAGACACTAAAAACCTTCTTACAGCAAAGGACATCATCATTCAAGCACCCAGCAGTCCATTGGATGGGAAAAACTTTATCAACTATATAACTGATAGACAGCAGCTAGAATATAAGAAGAACTAAAAATATGAATAACAAGAAAACAAATGACAAGATGGCAGTAGCTAGGATATACTGTATCTGAGTGGCAGAAGATCAGAGACTGTGGTTATGGTGAGTAACCAAGAGACAACTCCAAAACACTGACATTGGTGCTTCACCTGGAGGGGAGGGGATATAAAGGGTACAGGGAATGTACTTTCTGCCTACTCAAGTGCTTGTCACAGATCCAGGAATGCTAATTGCAGATCCAGGGGTACTCTGCTCCAGCAACCAGACTTGGGATTCCTCCTTATCCCATGCTTAGATGCTAAAGCCAGCATCTCAACCCTAATTCAACTCCCAAGCCCAGTCTGCATCTAATGAGCATGGGGCCTGTAGGTCCAGGGGTGCTTCTCGCCAACAACCAGGCCTTGGATCACTCCCACTTCCTCAAGGGCAGTGTCTGGACCAGAGACAGCACGCCAACCCTGATCTTCAGCTCTTCTGGTCTCTGTGTAAAGACCAGGTGGACAAAACAAACATACAGGATCCTCGGTCCCAAGAGGGCAGAGCCAAGCTGAGTCTGAGTGCTAGGAGCTCAGTGCCAGCTGGGCCAGCAAGTGGCTGCACTGCCAAATCTTAATCCATAATGCCAGTGCTCATCCATCCGTTTGTTGTGGCAGCTGACCCCATAACACCAACATCCCTTGTAATCTGCCTGTTCTGCTTGACCCACCTGGAGTACAGCCAGCAGAGAGGTTCTGCAGCCCATGGTCCTCCATCAGGTGGAGGCCTGAGTCAGGCTGAGCAACATTCAGCTTAGAGCCCACTCCCTGTAACTTGTGATCTACCTGACTCACCTGGAACAAGGCCAGCAGAGGCGCTGAACTTGGGCTGCAACCCACATTGTCTGTCTGTCTGTCTTCCTAAGGAGGGCAGTGTGGGGCTCTGAGCAACATTCAGCTTAGAGCATGCTCTGCCTACTTCCGAACTCCCTGACCATTAGAGACCACCAGACCTGTTAACACCAGAGACATCCAGGTAGCTAGAGGTCAGCGTAAGAACACAAGCAGCAAATCCCAGGCCCATCAGACATCACTGGAAACCAGCGGTGCTATCACAGCAAACCCTGGAGATACTATCACACCTGAAACTCAAGAAAAGGATTTTAAAATAAATCCCTCAAAGTAGCACAGGAAAATACAAACAAGTGAAAGAATTGAAAAATCCTTTAAAGAAATACAGGAAACTAGAATCAAACAGGAGAAGGAAATGAATAAAACTGGTGAAGACTTAAAAACGGAACTAGAAGTAGTAAAGGAAATACAATCTGAGGTAATCCTGGAGATGGAGAACCTAAAGAAGAGGACAGGAACCAGAGATACAAGCATCACCAAGTGAATACAAGAGATGGAAGAGAGAATCTCAGGGGTAGAAGATACGATTGAGGACATCAATACATCAGTCAAAGAAATTGTTAGAACTAAAAAGCTCCTGACACAGAACATCCAAGAAATCTGGGACACTATGAAAAGACCAAACCTAAGAATAGTAGAAAGAGAAGATTCCCAGCTCCAAGGCTCAGACAATATTTTCAACAAAATCATAAACAAAAATTTCATCAACCTATAGAAAGAGATGCCTGTTAACATACAAGAAGCTTACAGAACACCAAATAGATTGGATCAGGAAAGAAAATCATCCTGCCACATAATGATGGAAATACTAAATGTACAGAGTGAAGGAAAAAATATTAAAAGCTGCAAGGGAAAAAGGCCAAGTCACGTATAAAGGCAGATATATCAGAATTACACCTGACTTCTCATCAGAAACCCTAAAAGCCAGAAGGGCCTGGACAGGAATCTTAAAGACACTAAGAGACCACAGATGTCAGCCCCGACTTCTATACCCAGGAAAAATTTTAATTACCATAAAGGGAGAAAACACAATGTTCCATGGCAAAAACAAATTTAAACAGTACCTATCTAAAACTCTAGTCCTACAGAAGGTACTAGAAGGAAAACCCCAATGCAAGGAGGCCAACTATGCACACACAAAAAAAGCCACAGGCAATAAGTAACCACACATCAGCAAACCCAAAGGGAGAGAATTCCACACACACACACTTTACCATCACCAACATCAAAATAACAGGGAGTAACAACTAGGTGTTAATATCTCTCAACATCAATGGCCCCAATAAAAATAGAATGGAGGTGAAAACAGGACTCATCATTCTGCTGCATAAAAGACACATACCTCAGCAATAAAGTAGACATTACTTTAGAGTAAAGGGCTGGATAAAGGTTTTCCAAGCAAATGGACTCAAGAGGCAAGCTGGAGTAGCCATTTCTAGTATCTAATAAAAAAGACTTTCAACTAAAATTAATCAAAAGAGATGGGGAAGGACACTTCATACTCATCAAAGAAAAAAAATCCATCAAGACGATGTCTCAATTCTGAACACTTATACCCCAAATGCAAGGGCACCCACATTTGTAAAATAAACATTACTAAAGTTCAAACCACACATCAAACTCCACACGTTAATAATGGGAAATTCCAACACCCAACTCTCTCCAATGGACGAATAATTAAAACAGAAACTAAATGGGAAAATAATAAAAACTAACTCTCCTCCATTGCTGGTGGGAATGTAACTTGTACAGCCACTTTGGAAATCAATCTGACACTTTCTCAGACAATTAGAAATAGTGCTTCCTTAAGATCCAGCTATATTACTCCTAGGCATATATCCAAAAGATGCTCAAGTACACAACAAGGACATTTGCTCAACCATGTTTGTAGCAGCTTTATTTGTAACAGCCAGAACCTGGAAACAACCCAGATGTCCATCAACGAACAAATGGAGACAGAAATTGTGGTATGTTTACACAATGGAATACTACTCAGCAATTAAAAACAAGGAAATCATGAAATTTGCAGGCAAATGGTGGGATCTAGAAAAGATCATCCTGAGTGAGGTATCCCAGGAGCAGAAAGATACAAATGGTATATACTCACTTATAAGTGGTACTAGACCTATAAGATAGGATAAACATACTAACATCTGTATACCTAAAGAAGATAAACAAGAAGGAGGACCTGGGGTAAGATGATCAATCCTCACTTAGAAACACAAATGGGATGGACATTGGAAGTAGGAGAAAACAAGTAACAGGATGGGAGCCTACCACAGAGAGCCTCTGAAAGACTGTACCTAGCAGTGTATCAAAGCAGATGCTGAGAATCATAACCAAACCTTGGGCAGAGTGCAGGGAATCATATGAAAGAAAGGGGAGTTAATATGACCTGTAGAGGAGAGGAGCTCCACAAGGACCAAATATATCAGGGCCCAGGAGTCTTTTCTGAGACTATTTCTCCAACCAAGTACCATGTATGGATATAACCTAGAACCCCTGCTCAGATGTAGCCCATGGCAGCTCAGTATCCAAGTGGGTACCCTAGTAAAGGGAACAAGGACTATTTCTGACATGAACTCAGTGGTTGGCTCTTTTGACCTCCCCCTCACCCCAAGGGAGGAGCAGCCTTCTAGGCCACAGAGGAGGACACTGCAGCCAGTCCTGAAGAGACCTGATAAGCTAGGGTCAGATGGAAAGGGAGAAGGACCTCCCCTATCAGTGTACTTGGAAAGGGGCAGGGAGGAGATGAGGGAGGGAGGGTAGGATTGAGAGGAAATGAGGGAGGGGGCAACGGCTGGAATACAAGTAAAAACCTTTGATTAATATAAAAATAAAAATTATAAAAAAGAAAAAAGACTATATTTCACAAAATTAGAAAATCTCTTCACCTACCAAAGTTAAATTAGGATCAGGTGAAAAGTTTAAACAGTCCTATAACCCCTAAGGATATAGAAGCAGTCATCAAAAGTCTCCTAACCCAAAAAAGCCCAAGACTGAATGATTTTCACACAGAATTCTACCAAAGATTCAAGGACCAGCTAGTAGCAATATCCCTCGAACTATTCCACAAAATAGAAACTGAAGAAACATTGCCAAACTCATTCTATGAAGCCATAGCCATCTTGATACCTAAATGACAAAAAGACTCAAAAAAGAGAATTTCAAAACAATTTCACTCATGAACATCGATGCAAAAACATTCAATAAAATACTCACAGACTGAATCCAAGGATACATCAAACACATTATCTCCCATGATCAAGTAGGCTTCATCCCAGAAACCTCATATGGAAAGACAAAAAGACCCAGAATACCTAAAACAATCCTATACAATAAACAAGAAACTTCTAGAGGTGTTTCCATCTCTGACTTCATGCTATACTACAGAGCATGGTACTGGCATAGAAATCGACTGTTTGTTCAATGGAATAGAATAGAAGACCAAGAAATAAACCCACATACCTCTGGACAATTGATTTTTGTTAAAGGAGCCAAAACCATACAAAAGAAACAAGACAGCAAATGGTGCTGGTCTAACTGGATGTCTACATGTAGAAAAATGCAAATAGATCTGTATTCAACACACTGCACAAAACTCAAGTCCAAGTGGATCAAAGACCTAAACATAAAACCATATACTCTAAATCTCTTAAAAGAAAAAGTGGGGAACAGCCTAGAACTCATTGGCACAGGAGACAACTTCCTGAATAGAAGAACACCAACAGCTTAGGCTCTAAGATCAATAATTAATAAATGGGACCTCTTGAAAATGAAAAGCTTCTATAAAGGAAAGGACACTGTCAATAGAACAAAACAGTTTACAGATTGGGAAAATATCTTCACCAACTCTACATCTGAAAAAGGGCTAATAATAAAAAGTATATAATGACCTCAAGAAATCAAGCATCAATAAACGAAATAACCGAATTAAAAAATGGGGCACGGAACTAAACAGAGAATTTTCAACAGGAATCTTGCATGGTCAAAAAGCACTTAAGGAAACACTCAACACCCTTAATCATCAGGGAAATGCAAATCAAAATGACTCTGAGATTCCACTTCGCACCATCAGAATGGCTAAGGTCAAAATCTCGAGCAACAGCACATGCTGGCAAGGGTGTAAAAATGGCTAACACTCCTCCATTGTTGCTGGGAGTGTAAACTTGTACAACTACTTTGGGAATAAATCTGGTGCTTTCTCAGAATATTGGGAATAACTCTACCTCAAGAACTAGCTATACCACTCCAGGGTATATACGCAAAATACGCTCTACAAGGACACTTGCTCAACTATATTTACAGCAGCTTTATTTGTAATAACCAGAAACTAGAAACAACCTAGATGTCTCTCAGTGGAGCAATGGATAAAGAAACTGTGGTAATTTGCACAATGAAATAATACTTAGCTACTAAAACCAAAGAAATTATGAAAATTTCAGGCAAATGGATGGAGCTAGAAAAGATCATTCTGAGTGAGGTAACCTGGAGCCGGAAAGACATACATGACATGTACTCACTTATAAGTGGATTTTAGCCATAAAGTATGGGATAAGCATATTAAGAGGCATAGACCCAAAGAAGCTAAGTAACAAGGAGGATTCAAGGAAGGATGTATAAATCTCACGTGTAAGGGGAAATAGAATAGACAGAGTTAATGGTTGAAGAGAGGGAACAAGGTAGAAGAGGGAGTACAGAGAGTTAAGAGGGTGGAGATCAGACTGGGGGCGAAGGAGCAGGGGTGAGATGATTGAAGGCCTGTAGAGAAAGAGAAAATGAGGATGGGGTTATCTCTGTGACAAACTGGAGACCTAAGTCAGGGTAGCCTCCTGGAGAATATGAGGGGGATTCAATCAAAGATTCTCAGTATCAGAGGCCATAGAGACAGAAGAGAACACCTTCTATCTAGACTAGTCTCCTAGTAGAGGCAGGGGAACACCAATACATCCACAAAAACTTCGACCAAAAATTTACCCTGTCTACAAGATGTCCAGAGATGAAGATAGAGCAGACTGAACAGAGGTTGAAAAAATGCCCAACCAATGCCTGGCCCAACCAGAGACCCACCCTATGGGAGATGCCAACCCCTGACACTATGAACAATAGATACTGTGCTAAGCTTGCAGACAGGAGCCTGTCAGAATTGTCCTCTAAGAGGCTACCTAACAGTGCCTTAAAACAGATGCTGAGACTCACCGCCAAACATTGGATAATATGTAGGGAGTCTTGTGGAAAAGTAGGAGGAAGCAGAAAAGGATCTGGAGGTGACAGGAGCTCTACAAGAAGACCAACAGAGCCAACTAACCAGGGCCCAGAGGGGCTTGCTGAGACTAGACTGAAGTATCAACCAAGAACCATGCATTAACTGGACCTAGGCCCCTTACAAAGATGTAGCAGATGGGCAGCTTAGGCCTCATGTTGGTCCTCTAGTAAAGAAAGTGGAGACTACATCTGACAAAACTCACTTGCTAGCTTTTAGATCACTTTCCTTTGGCAGGACTGCCTTGTCAGGCCACAGGGCAAGAGGACATGCTCAGGCCTGACACAACTTGATGAGCTGGGGTGGATGGGAAAGGGAGCTACCTTTTTTTGGAGGAATAGTGGAGGGGGAAAGGAAAGAGAGGGAGGGTGAGAATGGGAGAGAAGGAGGGATGGGCTACAGCCAGGATGAAAAGTGAATAAAAAATAAAAATGAAAACAAATGACCCAATTAAAAAATGTGGTATAGCACTAAACAGATTACAAAAGACAAAACACAAATGGCTGAGAAACACTTTTAAAATGTTCAACATCTTTGCCACCAAGGAAATGCAAATTAAAACTACTTTGATATTTCATCTTACCCAGTCAGAAAGGCATGATCAATAAAAACAGATGATAGCAATGCTGATGAGGATGTGATGAAAAGGGAACACTTTTTCATTGTTGGTAGGAGTACACGTTTGTACAGTCACTATGGAAATCAATGCGGATGTTCCTCAAGAAGCTGAAAACAAAGTGCAGGGAATCTTAGGAAAGAAGTGGGAAACAGTAAGATCTGGAGAGGACAGGAACTCCACAAGGAGAGCAACAGAACCAAAAAATCTGAGCAGAGGGGTCTTTCCTGAGACTGATACTCCAACCAAGGACTATGCATTGAGATAACCTAAGACACCCCCCCCCCCCGCACAGATGTAGCCCATGGCAGTTCAGTATCCAAGTGGGTTCCATTGTAATAGGAACAGGGACTGTCTCTGACATGAACTGATTGGCCTTCTCTTTAATTACCTCCCCCTGAGGGGAGAGCAGCATTACCAGGCCACAGAAGATGACAACACAGCCACTCCTGATGAGACCTAATTGACTAGGATCAGAAGGAAGGAAAAGAAGTCCTCCCCTATCAGTGGACTTGGGGAGGGGCATGCATGCAGAGGGTGGAGGAAGGGAGGGACTGGGACGGGAGGAGGGAGGGAACCACAGGGGGGGGATACAAAGTGAATAAAGTGTAATTAATAAAGAATAAAAAAAGAAACATAAAAAGAAGCTGAAAACAAATTCATCAGAAGATCCAGCTATACCACTATCGTATATATAACCAAAATTTCTGCATCTAACTACAGACATACTTGTTCATCCATGTTCATTGCTGATCTTCTCATAATAGCTAGAAATTGGAAACAGCCTAGATGTCCATCAACTGATATATGGATAATGAAAATGTGGTAGATTCAAACAATGGAATATAATTTACCTGTTAAGAAACAATTAATTTTGGATATAAGTGGCTGGAGCTAGGAACAATTACCTTAAGTGAGGTAACCAAAATCACAAAAGACAAATATTGTTTTTTTTTTTTTATGTTGTTAGCATTTAAGCTTTGGATACGTGTTTCATTCTGAATATTCAAAGGTTATATAGCTAAGTAAGGATCAGGGGAAAAATATCAGAGATATTTTTCTAAGGAAAGAAAAAGAGAATGTAAGCATTATAAATAGATAAAGCAGAAGCTAAAAGTACTAAGTGAGGAGGAGGAAGGGAGGGCAGAGTAAAGGAAGGGATATATAATAGAAAAACTAATACTAAAGGCCCCTTTGAAAAGCCATATGGAAATCCATTACTATAGAAGCTTCCTTAATTATATACATATGTGGAAAGATCTTAAATGGAGTTACCATATAATGAGGTAGAAAAGGCCCCAACTAGACATCTTATGCTATAGCAATTAAAACCTCCAGTGCCAAGGATGGGTTACATGCTGCTAAGCATTGTCCAAGGGGGCCTTATAGACCTCTACAAACATCACAGACTAGTGCTAAGGCTATCAGTTACTCTCTATAGCAAACACCAGCACTGTATTTTTCATATTTATCAATTTTACCACTCTTGGTACTTTACACAAATGGGGTTACACAATATTTATCCTGTTGTGATACACAATAACTTGATGAATCTCTGGAGAATTATGATGAGTGTAAAAAGCCAATTTCAGAAGGTTATGTTCTGCAATATTCTAAAGCTCAAAGTATATGATTTCATTTAGATAACATTCTCAGAATGACAAAATTATTGAAGTTAGTTGTATGTTAGTAGTTGGCTATTTTTAAAGCTGGGTCTGAGAGAGAAGTGGGATGTGATGGAAGTTTTGGTTTTTTTGTAAACTCAGTTTTGTTATGTGAATACGTTTCCATTTTAATCCCAAGTGTGGGATTTTAGTTGGGCTTTAGTTTGTCCACAGCTGGCAATTGTCATGTGATCTTTGCCAGCTGGTAACAGCCTTCCACATGTGGCACAAAGAAGGGCCTGGTCTAGGACTCCGGAGGATATAAATTTGAGAGCCTAGAAAGACAAGTGGTAGCATGCCGGGTTGGCCTGTGGCATGTAGCAGTTTAGAGAGACCCAAGAGACTGACTATGTGGCAGTTTGGAGAAGAGAGGAAAGAAACACAGCATGTCGGAGGAGACTGTAGGCTGCATTTGCTGTTGATGGTGATGGGCACAGAGCCCTATAAAGAAGCCATTGATGCTAAAAAGCCGGGGGAAGTAAAAGGGACCCCTCTACCCATTAACCTTCAACCTTCTCTCTCCTACATAGAGTTGGGAGGTTGGAAGGGAGGTTGAGCCCTAAACACCCCAACTAAAGTAGAGTTTTTAGAAAAAGGTGCTACAGTGAGGAGGCATAAAAGGGCAACAGGAAGGATTTCTGAGATAATGCAGAGGTTCTCTATGTTGCTTGAAAAAAATTTCTCTATTTTGGTTGTGATTTTTTTTTCTGTTTAAGGTTTTTTAATTAAAATTTTTTATAACCAGGCCACAAAAGATGACAAAGCAGCCACTCCGGATGTGATCTGATAGACTAAGATCAGAAGGAAGGAGAGGAGGACCTCCCCTAGCAGTGGACTTGGGGAGGGGCATGCATGAAGAAGGGGGAGGGAGGGTGGGATCGGGAGGGGAGGAGGGAGGGACTTATGGGGGGATACAAAGTGAATAAAGTGTAAAAAAATTTTTATATTATTTACAGTTTATTTACTTTGTATCCCAGCCGTAGCCCCCTCCCCCATTCCCTCCCATTCCCACCCTTCCTCCTTCATCTCCTCCCTGCCCTTCTCCAAGTCCACTGATAGGGGAGGACCTCGTCCCTTTCCATCTGACCCTAGCTTATCAGGTATCTTCAGGACTAGCTGCAATGTCCTCCTCTGTGGCCTAACAAGGCTGCTCCTCCCTCGGGGGAGGTCAAAGAGCCAACCATTGAGTTCATGTCAGAAACAGTCCCTGTTCTATTTATGTAGTCCACACTGGACTCAAACTCTTTATGTAGTAGAGTATGGTCTTCAGTTCCTAACTTTCATGCCTCCATGTCCGGCATGCTGGGATTATGAGTGTATGCCATCATGCTTGGCTTTTGACTGTAGTATTGTGATATTGTTTCGTAAGGTATAATCACTGGGGGAAGCTGGGTAACAGTATATAAGATTGCTATGATATTTCTTATAAGTATATATGACTATAATTATTCCAAAATAAAAACTTAATTAAGAAGCAACCTCCAAATGGCTTCCCTAGTAATGGGAACAGAGGCTGTCTCTGGCATGAACTCAGTGGCTGGCTCTTTGATCACCTCCCCCTGAGGGGGATGCAGCCTTGCCAGGCTACAGAGGAAGATAATGCAACCAGTCCTAATGAGACCTGATAGGCTAGGGTCAAGTAGAAGGGGAGGAGGACCTCCCCTATTAGTGGACTAGAGGAGAAGCATAGGGGAAAAAGAGGAAGGGAGGGTGGGATTGGGAGGAAACGAGGGAGGGGGACACCGCTGGGATACAAATTTAATAAACTGTAATAAATAATAAGAAAAAAAGAAACAACCTAAACAACCCAATTCTTAAAAAAAGAATCTAGTCTATAAGCCTATTATAGAGTATATAGGAATACCTACTTAAGCATGCAGTCTCCTCCCCACTGGGCTTTTTCCTGCCATGAGCTCGGAATATCAGCCTAAGCCTTTCCTTTGACCTGAAATTCCCTATTAAAAATTGCTAAAGATATATGTTCTAATAGAATGAGTCCAGTAATAAGGGGCAATTGAGGTTGGGTGGTGAAGGCACACTTCTTTAGCCCCAGCACTGTGGAGGCAGAGGCAGGTAGATCTGTGAGTTCAAGGCCAGCTTGGTCTACACAGAAAAAAAACCTGTGTAAAAGAAAATCAACCAAAAAAAAAAAAAAAAAAAAAAAAAAAAAAAAAAAAAAAAAAAAAA
>NW_026589447.1:570611-580729 GCF_907164565.1 Psammomys obesus | reverse complement strand
AAAAAAAAAAAAAAAAAAAAAAAAAAAAAAAAAAAAAAAAAAAAAAAGAAAGAAAGAAAAAAGAAAACCAACCAGCCAAACAAACAAATAAAGGGGCAATTGAATGAATATTTATGTAAACTCTAAAGTCGAATGTTAAAGTTCTAACCTTCAAATTGCCAATGTTAAGACTCTGGATCATCAGGAAGTGATTAGGTAATAAAGGTAGTCCTGACAAATAGGGTTAGTGTCATTATAAAACATCCCAGAGAGTCCTATTGGCTATCTGAAGTTACAGCAAGAAATTCTCTAATCTATAAGGAAACAGGGCTCTGTTACTCTCCTTGTGGAGCTCCTGTCCCCTCCAGATCTATCTCCCCCTTCTTTCATAAGATTCCCTGCACTCTGCCCAAAGTTTGGCTATGAGACTGATTCTCCAACCAAGGACCAGGCATGGAGATAACCTAAAACCCCTGCACAGATGTAGCCCATGGCAGCTCAGTGTCCAAGTGGGCTCCTTAGTAAGGGGAACAAGAACTGTCTCTGACATGAACTCAGTGGCTGGATCTTTGAGCACCTCCCCCTGAGGGGGTGGGCACCCTAACCAGGCCACAGAGGAGGACCATGCAGCCAGTCCTGATGAGACCTGATAGACTAGGGTCAGAGAGAAGGCGTGGAAGACGTCACCTATCAGTGGACTAGGGGAGGGGCATAGAGGGAAAAGAGGGAGAGAGGGCAGGATTGGGAGTAGACAAGGGAGGAGGACACAGCTGGGATACAAACTGAATAAACTGTAATAAATTATAATAATAACAAATTTAAAAATCAAATGCTGTCAAATTGAAGACATTTAGATCAACTTCCACAGACATTTGAGTATCTCAATGTGTTAGAGTGAAAAGAAGAATCTTGGTCCCAATATCCTCTTCAAAGGCATGCTCCTAATGACTATACTTCCTTTGTTTCTACTACACCTCACTTCTTAAAGGTTCCACTACCCCCTAATAGCATCAAACTGAGGACCAAGCTTAACATATTCCAGCTACTTATCGGATTTCCTTTAAAAGGAAAACCCTGAAACTCATGTTTTTATTTCTGTGGTCAAAGTCTTGACCTAAAATTTACCTAGAAAGTCCACTTGTTTGTTTGTTTGTTTGTTTGTTTGTTTTAACATATATAAAGATTAACTACATTTGCCTTTTCCTTTAGGCAACCTAAAAACAATCTCTAAGTGTTTCTTAGCCATCAAGAAATAATTTTTACAACAAAAGTAACGCAGGACTAATTAGTACTTATCAAATCAATGGAACTATCAAGAAAGGACTGCTTGCTTAAGAAATATACATAGAGTCCTATTTTTCATGTATACAACTGAACAGACTTTCCCCTCTAAATCCAATAGTAGCTGTCAATTTATGGTATTTAAACTAGAATGACCTTTCCAGCTATGGGCTAAGAAGCCCATAATATAAAAATATGTACTATATACCTCCCACACACATTCCTTTGCCCTGTCAGCTGAACTGCATTTCTGCTGGCAGAAGAGCAATGCTAGGCTTTGTTCTAAAGCTCTCCAGAAGTGTCTTGTTTGCCTTAACCACTAAGACTTTCTATAATGAACTGTTGTTGTTTTATACCAAACTTAAAAAATTTTATCACTGGAAATAAATAAAAATTTTTCTTTTGATGACCTATTACAGAACTGAAGACTTTTCTCTATGATATGGCTTTATAATAATTTTACTAAATAAACAAGTTTAAGAAATTCAATAATTAAGTTATTTTTTAGTCCCAACATTCTAAGATTCTCTATAAGAAAAGTCTAATTCCAAGGATGCTCCCAGGAATATCCAAAAGTGATGATCTTCAAAGGATACTCTGAAGAGAATGTCTCTTTCATAGCTAGAAAGAGATTCCAAAACTGTGAGATCTCTTTGGTTAGAAAGGTTTGGAATATCTTATCATCATAAGATATTTTTGGTATAACCCTAATTTAGAAATCTGACCCTCTTTCTATCCTATATTCCAAGTTCAAACTCCTTCAAGTTGCTTTCTAAATGTTCTCCTTCCAAGGTAGAAGCTCATACTGACATCAGTTGTAAGCGCTCTTAGAATCTTTATGGAAAGGTATCCAAGTTTTCATTTCCTTAACAAGTGAAGAACTGTTCAAAACATTTGAAACTGGCCATTCATATTGGGGGAGGGCACTATGCCAGTCAAGTGTCTCTAATGATAGAATTTATATTGTGGCAGCATTCATTTAATAAATAAAATACGAACAACACACATGACTACTCTGTCTGTAGATAATTTACATTCTGACTGAGAAGTCAATAAACAGCATCTAATATAATAACAAGTAGCAATGTGTATTGTAAAGACAAAGTGTAGCTTTAGGATGCACATAGTAATGAAAGGTGCTGCTCTAAAGGATGTGTTCTCCGAGGAAAGTGACACTTAGATAAGTTGGAAAATAGGCTGTATAGACTATCCAGGACAAGAGGGTCCCCTAGGCAAGAAAAAGAAAAAGTATTAGAAGCAGGAAAGCGCTGGGTGTCTTAGAGGACTGGAGAATACTAGTCATTAAGCAAAAGGATAGAAGGTATCACAGCAGTAACCAAGGCCAACTCATCTATGGCCATGTGGGTCATGGTAAGATTCTTAGGATTTATTATTATGCTTTTTTGTCCTTTGAACACTTTTCACTATATGAGGATATAGCAAAACTTTCTTAAGGACAGATGCAGCCATATGTTTCCATGTTCTCATATCTATTTGATCTTAGGAAAGAGTTTAATAGACTTTATAAGGTTAATAAAGTTAGTTGATTTTCTAAGATTACTAATGTTACAGACTGTCATGATAAATTCTTTTGTAAAAGCTATTTTTAGCCACCGTTTATACTGTTTGTATTTAACTCTGACTTTTAGAAAGATTGTGTTTTCCACTTTTGTCCAGTTTATTTTTTAAAAAGTATTGATTTACAGTTAAGAACTTAATGATTTGTTTACACTACTCATATACTAAGCTCACAATTTAAGGCATTATTTCATTAGAACTAGTCTTAAGTAATATAAACATTTAACAAGCCAAAACATTGTCCTGGATATGTATTTTAATTATTAAGGCAGTATGGAATTGCTGAAAATCCAAATACAGAAATCCAATAAAAAGTAAAAGTTGCGGAGGCATTGTGGAGCATGACTTTAATCCCAGCACTTGGGAGGCAGAAGGAAGTGGGTCTCTGAGTTTGAGGCTATCCTGATCTACAGAGCTAGTTCCAGGACATCCAGGGCTATACAGAAAAACCCTGTCTCAGAGAGAGAGAGAGAGAGAGAGAGAGAGAGAGAGAGAGAGAGAGAAGGAAAGAAAGAAAGAAAGAAAGAAAGAAAGAAAGAAAGAAAGAAAGAAAGAAGGAAGGAAGGAAAGAGAAAGAAAGAGAAGAAAAGAAGGAAGTAAAAAAGAAAGGAAAGTTAAAAGTCTTTTAATAGTGTGCTAGCTAGTTTTTTATGTCAATACAGGTTAGGGTCATCTGGGAAGAGATGGGTCATCTCAACTGAGAAAATGCCTCCACCAGATTGACCTATGGGCAAGTCTGTGGTAAATTTTATTAGTGGATGATTGATGTGGGCAGGCCCAGTCCACTGAGCGGATGTCAAGTAGTTCTGAGCTATGTAGGAAAGTAGGCTGGATAAACTATGGGGAGCAAGTGAGTAAGCAGCACTCCTCCATGGCCCCTGCTCCAATTCCTGTTCCCAGATTTTTGCCTGGAGTTCCTTCTCTAACTTCCCTCAGTATGCTGTGACCTGAGAGTTATGAGATGAAATAAACCCTTTCCTCCCCAAGATGATACTGGTCATGGTATTTTATCACTAACTAAGAGACTATTCTTATTCCAAGATGTAGTAAATATATTTTCTATATAGTAAATATATTTACTATATTTTACAATAAATATAACTTAATATATTTTAGATATTAACATATATTTAATGCAATTCTATAGTAAATATGTCTATGACTTCATGTTATATATGCATTAATATATATTTATATGAATATGTATGTTCACCTATGCATTAAACAAAGGTATATACTATGCTAGATATTGAACAATGCAAAGATAAACAAAATCGGTGTCTTAGTCATTTTTTTCTGCTGTGACAGATCAACATAGATGAGGTAATACATAAAGGAACGAAATGTGTTCCTCACAGTTCTGAAGCATGCTGATCAGAGCCTCCTGGGTAAAATGCTGGAGAATGTCAAAAGACATTAAGGTTTCCACCTACCAATATTCTCAGGAATTAAATGTTAACATGAATTTAAGAACATGTGTAGCATTCTGCAATTTGCCCCAACCCAACCGCCTGTCGTCCTTACGTGCACAATGCATTTATTCTATCCTAATTAGCATTCAAATCTTAATTGTTCCAGAATTAATTCAAAAGTCCAAAGCCCAGAGTATCAACTGAATGAGCTATGAGTGATAGTAAAACCTGATTCATCCTGGGGCAAATTTATGCTAGTTCCAAACAAATTAGCTGGGGACAGTGACACATGCCTGTCATCGTAGCACATGGGAGATAGAGGCAGGAAGATCAGGAGTTCAAGGTCAGGTATATACTGAATTTGATGCTATCCTGGACTACATAATAGTCTGCTTTTTTTAAAAAAAGGAAGAAAAATAAATAAAAACAAGTTATTTACGTCCAGAAGACAACAGTGGGACAGCCATAGTAAAATGGATTGTATAAACTTCTCATGTCCCTCATTAATTATTATATTAAATAAAATCTTTGGCCATGTTCATTTTGCGTTTATAAGAGAATCATTATATTTTAGAACTATTGACTAAAATGCTCAAATGGATACATTTAACAGAACTAGGTTAATTGTATTGAGGGCAAAACACAACACATTGAAACTTAATTTTTCTTGACTCCCAGATTGAATCCCAAGTGCTGAAAGAACTTTGCTGAATCTTTCTTTGCTCTTTCTTTTTATAATTAAGTGTATGTTTTGTTTTAGTTTCTAGTTTGTATATGGATAAAAATAAATTGTTCTCTCTTAGTAGCATAAGTGACTGGGAATGCATTTTTATGCTTTGATCATTTGGTGGTCTCAGGACTGGATTAATGGACTCTCTAGTCCCTGAGGAGTTGGAAACAGCAGTTTAATTTGTCTTTTTCTCTTTATCCATTTTGAGCTCAAATTAAGAATTTTATGCCAATAGGAAAAAAAGAGAATAACACTTTGGTATCTGGCAAGTTACTGTGTAACTCTTCCCAGATCTGAATTAATAAGTTCTCTCTATTTCTGTGTTTGTGTGTTTGTAATTGAGAAAAGTCTTGACATTGCATTCTGAATGTGGAAAATATTTTCTTATCTCTGGAGGATACTGATAAATTAGACTTCTAAAAGTGTGCTAAATGAAGGGATATTTTGTTCCAATTTGGCTTATAGACATACATATTTAAGATAAGTATGTACATACTTAAGATAAGTACATTTGAAGATAAGTTCTTAAAATATCCAGGGAAAAAAGCCGAAATTTCAATACTAAATATACTAAAGATATTCTTGCCAAAAATCCTCTCCCAGAACTTTTGTGAGTGTGTATGTATGTAAATGCACAGAGGTGTATTCGCAGAGGCCAAGAGCAACCTTCGATGTCATCCTTAAAAATGCCATCTACTTCCTTTTGAGACAGGTTCTCTCAGTAGCCCAGAGCTAACCAATTAGACTAGAATTCCAGGGTTACATAGTGAGGTCTTACCTCAAATAACAAAACAAAAAAAGCATTATTACTTTTTGTTTATCCTTGTAAAGTATTAAACATATATGTTCTATTTTTTCATTTCTGTTTTTCTTAATATAAAAGGACATAGTAATTTAATATTGTTCTATATAACATTTAAGACAGAAAATAGAAATCTCACCAAAACTGCCTCATTTTCTGACAAAGTTTACTTCATCAATATTTATGTTTAGTATTATGTCATTTTTACATCATTCCAAAGATATTTAAAGAACTGAATTAACACTAAAGTTAGTTAATTAATGTATAATCATTGGATGTCTACATAATTCTTAATAAAAATAGAATATCTTCACATAGATTGTTCGTTATTATAGTTTTAAGTTTATATAGATAATTTTTTAAAATAGTGATATCATTGCATCATTTTAATGTGCTCATTTTTCTATTTTAAAAAAATGGCAGCAGGTGGATGTGGTGGTGCATGGCTATAATCCCAGCACTAAGGGGGCAGTGACAAGATCAGATGTCTGAGGCCAGCAAAAGCTACCAAGTGAGACCACACAAAGTGAGAAAACACGTAGGAGAGGGCTTGCAAAGATAGAAAGTATGATATACATGTTCACAGTCTCTGCTAGTCTGCTATGTCTGTGCATATATGGAAAGTATAGCCTTTAAATTTTCTTTTGAAGTTGAAATTTTGAATAAATATTAAACATAAACCAAGTGATTGTTAGTTTATTCCTGTAATTCCATTACTCCGGAAGCAAGAAGCAGGAAGATCACAAGGACAGTCTAGGGTACATATTGAGTCTGTTTCAAAGAAAGAACAAAACAAAATAAGACCAATTTTCTCCACAATAAATAGTTGAAATTATATTATGTATAGTAATGAAAATAAGTATTTACTTCTTCTCAAGAAAAATGAAGTTTGCTCTCAAGGTAGGATGTATAGAAGGCAGGATACTAGATAGAGGCCCATGAGAGAGGCAAAGGGCTTTAAGGAGGATAGAAGAACTCATTTAATCTGAAAATGCAAGGGACAATACAGAGGGTAGAAAGGTTTAGATGGGGAGGAGGAACACAGAGATGGATGGAGAACAGGAAGGCTAACCAAAACTGATGATATATGACCCCCCCCCAAGTCTGACACTTGGTAAGCTAGTTAAAAAATATTCATGATAGGTTATCCAATCCCAAATGGCCACCCTTAAACACATGTACACATGATCAATCCTAAATGGATTCAGGTGTGTGCGCACGTGAGCATAACAGTAATTAAAGAAGAGGTCATGAATTTGAGGAAGGGGTACAATTGGAGTTGAATGGGCGAGAGGTAGGGGTTGAAATAATGTAAACACCGCAAGTAAAAAGTTAAAAGTTCTCAAAAATAAAAAGTTTACATTGAAAAAGTTTGAATAAAATGTTGTCTTCTGGAAAAAAACCCTCAGGAGGCATTAACAGGTAAGGTGTCTTGTTAATGATCCAGTGACCAACCCTAATAGAAATTAATTAAGTCACACACACACACACACACACACACACACACACACACAAGATGGCAGATCAGTTATATTTCTATATTACAGTGATGAACAACTTAAAGGGAAATAAAATAATTCAACTTATAATAGCTGCAAAGTAATACAACGGTTAAGGAGTTGAAATACCCACTTAATGATAACTGTTAAAAATGTATGAAAGATATTAAAGAAGATTTAAATAAATAAAATGCCATACATTCAAGGGGTACAAGACTTAAGACTATAAATATATTCATGCTTTAAGCAATTCCTACTAAAATTTGAAGACTGTTCCCCCCCGCCTCAGAATTGGAAAATTCAATCTTCACATTAACATGTAATTTTAAAGGCCCTCTCCCAAAAGCCAAAAGAAATGTAGAGAAAAACCCAAACAACAAAATCAAAGGATTAATATTTTCCTGTTTCAAAAATGTCGAAAGCCGACAGTAATCAAAACAATTTGGAAATGCTATAAGATTATATACATGGATTGGTACAGTAGGATTAAGGGTCAAGAAATACGCTCATTTATCGTCGATAGCCAGCAGATTTTAATAAAAAGGTATCATGACCATTACATGGGAGAAAGAATAATCTCTTCAGCAAATGATATGAAGGCAACTGAATTTCCACAGATGAAAGAATGAAATCATATGCCTACTATATCACTAAGCTCAAAAAACCCTAAAATGGATCAATGCCATAACTAAAAAAGCTAATATTATAAAAAATATTTTATGAAGTAGCAAATCTTTTTATTAGATTTTATGTTTTATTTTTAATTATATTTATACATGCATATACATGTAGGGAATATGGGTATATGAGTGCAGGTGCCTGCATAGTTCTCAAAAAGAGTGTCAGATCCTCTGTAATTGGAATTATAGGCAGCCAAGAGCCACCTAATGTGGGTTTTGGACACTTAACTCCTCTGCAAAAGCAGTACACACTCTTAAACCTCCCCAGCCCCAACAGGGGAAAATATTTATGTCCTTAGACTTGGTGATGTATAATTAGATATGACATCTGAAGCATAAGCAAAAAAAGAAAGACAGAAATGTAATATAAAGACTTGAACAATAGGTAAGTGTTCTTCCACGAAGATGATACACAAATGATCAATAATTACAATGAAAGATGTACAACATCATTAGTCATTGGAGAGTACAAACCAGTACATACCATCTCATACCTACCAAAATGGCTATTTTAAACAAACAGAATATTGTGAAGAACTGAAATTGAAATGCATTATTTCAATTTCAGAAATTGCATGTCGGAATATAAAATGGTGTAGCTGCTGCGTAAATAGTTTGGTAGTTTTTCAAAAAAGCTAGGTATAGAAATATTAGATGACCCTCTAATTTTACTTCTAGGCATATATCTCAAATCAGAAAGCCAAATACCTAACCACCAATGGCCATACTATCATTAATCACAATAACTAAAAAACTGAAAACAAACCCTGTGCCTATGCGCTGATGAAAGGTGGACAAAATGTGATCTATGCCCAACAGACTGTTACTCAGCTAAAAAAAAAAAAAAAAGAATGAAGTACTTACTAATAAATACTATAACATGAATTTTGAAGACATTATGCTGAGAGAAATAAATCACAGAGGACATGTATTATAAGATAATATATAAAACAAATAATCTACCATGTGCAAATCATAGAGACAGAAAATTCCAGCTTTTCGGGGTCTTCGGGGTCAGAGAATGGCTAGTTTACTACTTAATGTAGTGCACAGTTTTGCTACTGGTGAAATGTAACTTCAGAATACAAATGGTATATAACACCATGTAGCATTGACTTTTAATTTTATTCATGTGTATATCTGTATGACACATGATTGTTTGAATGACTGCTTAAACCAGAAGAAAGTATCATAACCCCTGGAGCTAGAGTTACAGGCAATGATAAACCTTTTTTCTGACTTGCTAGTTTAGTACTAGAAACTAAACTGTGGTCCTCTGCAAGAGCAGCCAGTGCTCTTAACCACTGAGCCATCTCTCCAGCCCTCCCCCCTTTTTGAGACAGAAAGTCGAGATATAAATATCCCTGGATAGCCTGGAACTCACTACATACCCCACACTAGCTTTCACCTGCTTCGGCCTTCCAAGGGCTGAGAGGACAAGCGTGAGTTAACACATCCAGATGCGATGATGCTGTGGACTGCACAAATTACGCACTAATGGCAGAACTATTAGATGTGTGTTACATACGTTGCTGCAATCAAAGCTCTTCTGAAACAGCCAGTTACACATTATAGTCCAATAAAGGATCTTGTTAGGGCTCAAGAGAGGGCATTTGCCATACGGGCCTGACAACCTGAGCTCAAACACTGGAACCCATGTAAAAGTGGAAAGGGAGAACCAGTACACACACTCATCCTCTGACCTCCACACCTGTGTTTGGGTGCTTGTACATGGGCGTGTACACACACTACATACCCAAAATAAATAAGGCCTTATCTTCCTTTGGATATGATCTAAGTATGGTATATGAATATATGAAAATTTCACAGTGCAACCCATTGATTTGTACATTTAATATGAGTGAATAATTTCAATAGAGGAAAAAGAATATGAATTGTCTACATTCTGATATTATTGGTGACACTAAATTAAACTGCAATTGCTAAATCTATACAATTTACCCTTTTTATGGAGAAAGGGTGTCACTACACAGCCTTGGCTGGCCTGGAACTCAATGTATAGACCACAGTGGCTTTGACTGAGTTCTGGGATTAAAAGTGAGCACCACTATACTTAGCTGATTTAGTATTTTTTTCAAAATCTCTGATGTCTGCAGAATCTGCTATATATTATGGGAAAGAGATTATATTTTGAAC
>NW_026589447.1:565022-570601 GCF_907164565.1 Psammomys obesus | reverse complement strand
ATATTATGGGAAAGAGATTATATTTTGAACAGTATTTCAACAATATTTTCAATGCTCTAAAGAAAGAGAGTCTTACAGCTTCTGGGCTGACAGTGTTTAGACAGTTTTTAGACCATATCAGTGGATAAAGTCAGGTTTCCCAGAAACTACTTCTGAGTTCAGAAGCACACAGACTCATGGAAGCAGAACAGTAATTATATCAAGATTGAATAAATTGCCAGGCACTGTTGCCCCATGCCTTAAAATCCAGTACTTTGGAAGCAGAGGTTGACAGATCTCTGAGTTTGAAGCCAACCTGGTCTACAGAGTGAGTTTCAGGACAGCAAGGCCTATACAGAGAAAGCTTATCTTGAAAATAAAAATTAAAAAAAAAAAACAACAAAAGAGTGAATAACTTTAGTGAGAGTAACTTTTTTAATGTGGTTAGCTTTTGAATGCTGTTGGTGTCATTTTATACCACCGGGCATAATTAAAATCCTCTTTTTTTAATTTAAAAATTTAATTTTGTGTGTGTTTGTGAGTGAGTGTGTAAGTGCAGTGAGTCCAGGTGCCTATGAAGATCATGGATATCAGATCCCCTAGAGCTGGATTGCTGGATTTACAGGCAGTTGTGAGATGCCTGACATGGGTGCCGGGGATTGAACTCTGGTTGTCTATAAAAGCAGTATGCAATCTTAACTGTTGAGCCATTTCTCCAGCCCTTCTTTTCTTTCTTAAGTAAATTTTAACTAAAAAGATATAGTGGATGCTGCTTCTATAAACTACATTAAAATATTTTTTCACTGATCCCCCCATTTGGACACTTGCTTATGAATTCGAGAAACTCTTACTAAGTCTCTGTCTTAGCTATAGTTTATATTGCTATGGTAAAATACCATTACCAGAAACAGATTGAGGAAGAAAGGGTTTATTTTACACTTCCACATCACAGTCCGCTGTCAAAGGAAGTCAGGGTGGGAACTCAAGGCAGGAACTGAAGCAGAATCCATGAAGGATCACTTCTTACTAGCTTGTTCCTAAATGGCTTTGTGCAGTCTGCTTTCTTATATCCTCCAGGACCACATGTACAGAGATGGCACTACCTAGAATGTGTTGGACCCTCCTATATCAATTCCCAAGAAAATGTTTTCTCAATCATGGTTCCTTCTTTTCAAATAACTTGTATTGAGTTGACAATAAACTGGCAAGGATAGTCTCCCTACTTTTCATGACAACATAGATTTGCATTGCTCTATGAGAATTGCCCTCTTTTTTTTTTTTTCACAAGGACATAAATGAAAAATCTGAGTGTACAACTAAGGCCTCATATAGAGAACCATAATTAAATTGATATATATGTTAGACATGATGGTTATGATAAGCTCTGTTTAAGGAATATAGTTAACTTTCCTGTAACTTCATGAAACATACTGCTCACAAAAGTGTCTCAGGGAATTGAGGTGACTTATAAGCTCTTAAAAGAGAGAGTAAGTTTACTTTCTGGAAGACCAAAATGCTTGGTAAATTTGTGGATTTTCAAGAAAGAGTACTTCACCAAATTTGTAAGCATTACAAGTGAAATATAACAGCATTTCTTGGAGTTCATTCTCTAGTTTTGTAATAGGTTACAAGAGAGTATCATGAATCTATCCTGAGATTGCCTATAAGCTCTTATATTCAGAAGTGGCCTTAGTAGTTGGTTAGTGATATATATATATATATATATATATATATATATATATATATATATATATATATGTATATATGTATATATATATATATATATATATATATATATATATATATATATATACACTTACTTACAAAGTAAATTTGAGGAGATCTATTTGATTGTTTTTGAGACAGGGTCTCAGTATGTAGCCCTGGCTGTCCTGCAACTAACAGGTTCTACCTGTCTCTGCCTCCTGAGTGATGGAACTAAAGGTATGTTTTATCATGGCCAGTAAAGAGCTCTGTTTGGTTAATATAACAGTTTTGTTTGTGCCTATGGAAGCAATCGATGTGAAACTAGTAAAATTAGCCTGGTTTGTGATTAAGTGTACAATATCTCTAAGATTCTCATGACCACAGATGAGAGAAGTAAATGGGACACTAGCCAAGAAAAACTGTGAAACACTTTGACGAAGGAAAAAGAAATCATGTGTCCTATCTAATATACCCTTCAGAGATATTTCTACTTAGATTGTTTCTGAGTCATTTTAATTCAACAATCACAGAAAAGTTATTAATGTGAGTTAATATTATCTAAAGAATGAGAAGTGAGTGTTCTGACATGGAGAAAAAATTGAACACTGAGTACTTTTGCATCTATTTGTAAAATTATTTCAAAATTAATTTAATTTATTTATTGATTAATTAATTAATTTTATGTTTATAGGTATTTGTCTGTATGTATGCCTGTATACCACTTGTGTTCCTGGTACTTGTAGAGGCCAGAAGAGGGCTTCAGATCTTCTGGGACCAAACATACTAATGTTGTGAACTGTCATGTGGGTGCCAGGAATAGAACCAGAACCTGGATCCTCTGGAAGAGCAACCAGTACTTTTAATCATTGGGCTATTTCTCCAGCCTCTATTTCAGAAGTTTTGATTGTGTGTTCTTTTTTGAGCTGCAGGTAAAAACATAATAGTTCCTTTATTAATGAGTTAAATACAAATTTGACGTGTTTAAAAATAAAAATTAAAACTCTAAAAATAGAGATGTGAAAGCCAATAGACAAAGATTGATAGACAAAGAATTGTTAAGAAGAACCCAAAATATGCGGTTGGCAAAAAGAAAATAAAAATAATGGAATAAAAGAACATTTAAAAACAATTATATAGAACATTCTAGAAAGAGAGAGGTACTTTTATTTACACACTGAAAGCATTTCAGAAAAAAAAAAAAAAAAAGGCCCAGAATGGAATATCGCATACTAAGTCATTTCCTAACAGTTTGTTCTGCTGCCACTTTTTCAATGAATATTTATTTATTCATTTGAAAATTATTATATTTAATTTGTGTGTGCCACTGTGCACATGTGGATGTCAGAGAATGGTTTTTAGGAGTCGGTTCTCTCCTTCCACCATAGAGAACCCCAGAAATTAAAACTCAGCGTTTCAGGCCTGACAGCTGGTGCCTTTACTTGCTGAGCTATTTCACTGGCTCTGAATGAACAGATTTTATTTTTAAAGCATCCTTAAGTTCACAGCAAAATTGAGAGCAGAATACATGGGGTTTCTTAAGTTCCTCCCAAACCTTCCCCACTGTATCTCCACCTGTTTGTACAGTATTTACAAATGATGAACCAGCACCACATATAACTTTCAACCAAAGCTCATAGTTTGCTTGAAATTTTCTGCTGTGTTGTATAAATTTATGATGACATGTATCAATTGTTATATCATACAGGATAGTTTTCTTTCCAGGGAAATCACTGTCATCCACATATTTATCCTGTATATTAAATGCATGGATGATCTCTGAGTTTTTTTTTTTTCTCTCCACAAATTTGCCTTTTGAGAATGCTGTAGAGTCAGTTATCACAACATAATCTGTAGTCTTTAAGACTGGCTTCACTTAGTAAAATGCATTTAAGATTTCTCCATGCCATTTTTTGGCTTGGTATTTCAAATATTTTTAGTTCTGAATCATGTTCTGTGTATGAAATGTACCATATTTTATTGATCAATTCATCCATATTAAAGGATATATTTGGTCCCTTGTATCCTATCAGACCACCATGACCTGAAACTAGACCTCAGTAACAACAGAAATAATAAAAAGCTAACATACACATGGAAACTAAACAACTCTCTACTCAATGACAGCTTGGTCAGGGGAAAAAAAAAAAGAAATTACAGACTTCCTAAAATTCAATAAAAATGAAGTCACAACTTACCCAAACTTATGGTACACAATGAAAGCAGTGCTAAGAGGAAAGTTTATAGCACTAAGTGCCTCCAGAAAGAAGTTGGAAACATCTCATACAAGCAACTTAATGGCATACTTAAAAGCACTAGAAAAAAAAAGAAGCAGACACACCCAAGATGAATAGAGGAAATAATCAAACTCAGAGCTGAAATCAATGATTTAGAAATAAAGAAAACAATCCAAAGAATCAATGAGACCAAGAGCTGGTTCTTTGAGAAAATCAACATGATAGACAATCACTTAGCCAAACTAATTAAAAGGCAGAGAGAAACTATCCAACTCAGCAAAATCAGTAGCAAAAAGGGGAATATAACAACAGGCACTGAGGGAATCCAAACAATCATTAGGTCTTACTACAAAAGCCTATATGCCACAAAATTTGAAAAGATAAATAAAATGGACAATTTTCTTGATAGATTCTATTTACCAAAAATAAATCAGTATCAGGTAAATAGATTGAATAGTCCTAAATCTCCCAAGAAAATAGAAGCAATCATCAAAAATCTCCTTTCCAAAAAAAGCCCAGGGACAGATGGATTCAGCACAGAATTCTACCAGACCTTCAGAGAAGAGCTAACTCAAATTCTCTTCCAACTATTCCACCAAATAGAAACATTACCAAATTCATTCTATAAGACCACAATCACATTGATACCTAAACCACACAAAGACCCAACAACAACAACAAAAAAGAGAACTTTAGACATATCTCTCTTATGAACATTGATGCAAAAATCCTCAATAAATACTTGCGAAATGAATCGGAGAACACATCCACCATGACCAAGTAGGCTGCATGCCAGGCATGCAAGGGTGGTTCAGTATATGGAAATCCATCAATATAATCCGCCATATAAACAAACTGAAGGAGAAAAAAAATACATGATCATCTCCTTAGATGCTGAAAAAGCATTTGACAAAATCCAAAAGCCATTCATACTTAAAGATTTTGAGAGATCAGGGATACAAGGCACATACCTAAACATAATAAAGACAATATATAGCAAGCTTACAGCCAACATCAAAATAAACAGAGATAAACTTAAATCAATCCCACTGAAATCAGGGAAAAGGCTAGGCTGCTACCTCTCTCTATATTTCTTCAACATAGTACTTGAAGTCCTAGCTAAAGCAATAAGACAACTAAAGGAGATCAAGGGGATACAAATCAGAAAGGAAGAAGTCAAAGTTTCACTATTTGCAGATAATATGATAGTATACATGAGTGACTCCAAAAATTCAACCAGAGAGCTCTTTCATCTGATAAACAGCTTCAGCAAAGTGGCTGGATACAAAATGAAAACATTAGTAGCCCTTTTGTATAAGAAAGACAAAAGGGCTGAGAAAGAAATTTGGGAAACTACACCCTTCACAATAGTCACTAATAACATAAAGTATCTTGGTGTGACTCTAACCAAGCAAGTGAAAGACCTATTTGAAAAAAACTTCAAGTCTCTGAAGAAATTAAATAAGATTTCAGAAGATGGAAAGATCTCCCATACTCATGGATCTGAAGGATAGACATAGTGAAAATGGCCATCCTGCTAAAAGCAATATACAGATTCAATGCATTTCCTATTAAAATACCAACACAATTCTTTACAGAACTTGAAAGAACAACTCTCAACTTCATATGGAAAAACAAAAATCCCAAAATTGCCAAAAC
>NW_026589447.1:559879-565012 GCF_907164565.1 Psammomys obesus | reverse complement strand
AAGAACTCAAGAACTTGAACAGCAACAAATCAGGTAATCCAATTAAAAACTGGGGTACAGAGCTAAACAGAGAATTCTCAATAGAGGAATATCGAATAGCAGAGAAACACTTAAAGAAAAGTTCAACATCCTTAGTCATGAGGGAAATGCAAATCAAAATGACCCTGAGATTTCACCTTACACCACTCAGAATGGCCAAGATGAAAAACTCAAGGGACAACACATGCTGGAGAGGTTGTGGAGAAAGGGGAACCCTCCTCCACTGCTGGTGGGAATGTAAACTTGTACAACCACTCTGGAAATCAATCTGGCGCTTTCTCAGACAACTAGGAATAGCGCTTCCTCAAGATCCAGCCATACCACTCCTAGGCATATATCCAAAAGAGGCTCAAGTACACAATAAGGACATTTGCTCAACCATGTGTGTAGCAGCTTTATTTGTAATAGCCAGAACCTGGAAACAACCCAGATGTCCCTCAACGGATGAATGGATAGAGAAATTGTGGTACATCTACACAATGGAATATTACTCAGCAATAAAAAACAAGGAAATCCTAAAATTTGCAGGTAAGTTGTCGGATCTGGAAAAGATCATCCTCAGTGAGCTATCCCAGAAGCAGAAAGATGCACACGGTATATACTCACTCATATAGACATACAATATAGGATAAACCTACTAAAATCTGTACACCTAAAGAAACTAATGAAGAGGGAGGACTCTTGCTAAAATGCTCAATTCCTACCCAGAAAGGCAAAGAGGCTGGACATCAGAAGAAGGAGAAAAGAGGGAACAAGTCAGGAGCCTGACACAGAGGACCTCTGAAAGGCTCTGCCCTGCAGACTATCAAAGCAGATGCTGAGACTTATGGGCAACCTTTGGGCAGAGTGCAGGGAATCTTATGAAAGAAGTGGGAAACAGTAAGATCTGGAGAGGACAGGAACTCCACAAGAGAGCAACAGAACCAAAAAATTTGAACACAGGGGTCTTTCCTGAGACTCATACTCCAACCAAGTACCATGCATGGAAGTAACCTAGGACCCCTGCACAGATGTAGCCCATGGCAGTTCAGTATACAAGTGGGTTTCATAGTAATAGGAACAGGAACTGTCTCTGACATGAACTGATTGGCCTGCTCCTTAATTACCTCCCCCTGAGGGGGAAGCAGCCTTTCCAGGACACAGAGCAAGACAGTGCAGCCACTCCTGATGAGATCTGATAGACTAGGATCAGAAGGAAGGAAAAGAAGACCTCCCCTATCAGTGGACTTGGAGAGGGGCATGCATGCAGAGGGGGGAGGAAGGGAGGGATTGGGATGGGAGGAGAGAGGGAACCACAGGGGGTATTCAAAGTGAATAATGTGTAATTAATAGAGAATTTTTAAAAACTGGAGTTCAGAGAGAGCTAAACAGAGAATTCTCAATGGGGGAATATCTATCGAATGGCAGTGAAACACTTAAAGAAATGCTCAACCTCCTTAGTCATCAGGGAGATGCAAATCAAAATAACCCTGAGATTTTACCTTACACACATCATTATGGCGAAGATCAAAACCTGAAGTGACAACACATGCTGGAGATGATGTGGAGAAAGGGAAACCTTCCTCCATTGTTGGTGGGAATGTAAACTTGTACAACCATTTTGGAAATCAATCTGGTGCTTTCTCAGACCTCCCCTATCAGTGGACTAAGGGAGGAGATGAGGGAGGGAGGGTGGGATTGGGAGGTAATAAGGGAAGGGGCTATACCTGGGGATACAAAATGAATAAACTGTAATTAATATAAAAAATTAAAATTAAAAAAGGATATATTAGGTGCTTTTAAGTTTGCATCATTTTAAGTAAAGCTTCTCTAAACATATATGTGCAAGTTCTTGTTTGGCCATAAGTTTTTACCTCCTTTAAGTAAATACAAAACAGCACAATTGCCTAATTTAAAATGTACATCTAACTGCCTAAGTCTTTATCAATTCCTAAATTAATTAATGCTGTTTCTCTTGCCATGAGCTGCCTATGATCCAGATTCACCACTTTGCATTCTGGCTAATAGGTTTGCTATAATAAATTCAAATGTAATTTTAAAATTGCTTTAAACTGTTCTACTATATTATTGTTTTTAAAACTCTACGTACAAGTTTTTTACCAGTACTCTAAATTAAGATATATTAATTTTAGAGGCATTTATTTATGTTAAAACTTGATCACTGTGCTATATCTTCATTAACAAAAGGTTAAAATATCCTTGGTCTTATTTTCTAAAAAATGGTAGTATTATTAATCTATAGTATAGCCTTAGACTTTTATAAGCTATGAAATTTTTGAAATTTCAAAAATATGAAATCAAACAGAAACTATTATGCTCTCACTTTAATGGACTATATTTATGGCTTTTAAGTCTCCAACTCAACAGAGACAAAACCTAAAGTCCTAATATTTAATGGTTAACAAATACAAGTTAATAGTCAGTCATAGATGATCAAGTCCTTTCACATGTTCAAAAACGTATTTATAGTACCACAGAGGCAGACATAGTCTCAGTGCTTACCTAATTTAAGAGCTGAGGATTTTCCCTGAGTCACCATACAGGAGTTGGTTTAAATAATAAGAGAGGAGTCTTCCCATCAGGCTCACCTACACAAAAAAACTATGCTCTAGACCTTGGCTGCTTCTCTGAGGCTGTTGGTATTCCCTCACAAAAAACAAGAGGTCTGCAATGCCCCACCCCACCGGGGTATAGCCTAAGGCCAACTCTGCCAGGTAGCTATTTCAAATGCAGCCAAAGGGGACACTGGTCCCACGGCTGTCCCAACAAGCCACACACTGCCTGCTGGCAGACCGGCTTTTGGAAGTCAAAATGTTCCCATTGCAGGCTTGTCCTCTGCGGCCAGCCATGGAGGCTCAACCAGCACAAGGGCCACAGACACTTCCAGCCTTCCAGCTCCTTGGCCTGATCCAGTGACTTCTACCAATATAGCCCAGCCCAGGTAAGATTGCATATCTGTTTTGACCTCATACTCGGTCTCACAGACATATTGCCAACTTCTGTCTTGGGAGACTTCAGATGCCTTCTCCATCCTCTTCATATGAAGGAGACCAGGCCTTAAGCCTGAGTCCTAGAGTTGCTATTGTCAGGCCTAGACACAATATGCCTCTTTGTCAGACTCAAGAAACAGGCCTCAGATGTAACATTTACAATCCTTTTAACTAAAGTTCAATAAATGTTCATAGCAGTCTGACCTATGTCGCATGCTAAATAACTAGATACAAAGACCTGAGAAAAATGTTTGAGGGTCTAAGAAAGTGTTTTAAGGTTGGTAAGTGCAAGTTATAAAGGTTGCAATATCTAAGGTGATTTAAATAGGTAAAAATGCTTAATATTTCCTCCTGTTGCTATGCTACTGTTATAGCAACTGCACAGAGCTTTGACCTTTATCAGTAGAGCTGATTTATTAATCTAACTCTAATACAAAACAATCAACTATAACACCCACTATCATGGTTCCAAGCTCAAGATTTTAAATCTCCTTTAATCTGCATAATGTGTAATCATACTAAAGATTAAGTGAGCTTTTGTCCCTTCTACTTCACAAAAGCCTTCTGCCTTTTCAGAGCTCACCTTAAAGAATGCTTATGCTGTGAACACCAATTTGTATGTCTACTGCCTTTTCTACAATGTGTATTTCAGGGCAGATTACAATTGTGATGCTAACATGTCCAAAGTTTTATCTCCTTTGTAAAACTTAAAAGTAATTCTTGTAAGCTGCAGGAAATCCACCTGAATCTACCTCTCAGGTCAACTGGGCTCCAGATAAGTACTGCACCTATTACGTATCTCAGAGGGTGGGATTCCTCCCCTTTCCCTGGTTTTGTGACTTCCCTTTCCTGGCTATTTGATTGCTACAGTTATACAACCAACACCAGCTGATTGGTGAGATTTCCCTTCTGGTTGGCATCAGTTTCTGGCTACTTAATTGCTACATTTGTACATGCAACACCAGCCAATTAGTGAGTCTTCCTTCTGGTTGGTATTAATTCCTGACTTCCAATTGCTACCTTTGTATACCCAACACCAGCCATTTGGTGAGTCTTCACTTCTGTTTGGCACAGATGCTTCCTACCATTCTCACCAACCTATATCCAAACCCTTCATCTAGGACTGTCTTCTCCCTTGGCTAAGATTTTCCCTCTACCAGCACGGTTCCTCTCCCTCCCCCTCTCACTTGTCTATGAAAATCCTAGTGCTAGGTAAACTATGACTTTTCTATTTGCCCTTTTGAATGAGAATTAATCCTCCCTAGGGTCCTCCATGTTATTTAGCTTCTTTAGGTCTGTGGAATATAGTATGGTTATCATGTATCACATGGCTGATATCTGCTTATAAGTGAATACATACCCTGTGTGTCTTTCTGGGTCTCGGTTACCTTACTCAGGATGATCTTTTCTAGTTCCATCTATTTGCCTGTAAAGTTCATTATTTCCTTGTTTTTAGTAGCTGAGTAGTATTCCATTGTGTAAATGTACCACAATTTCTGTATCCATTCTTCCATTGAGGGATACGTAGGTTGTTTCCAGATTCTGGTTATTATGAGTAAAGCTGCTATGATCATAGTTGAGCAAATGTCCTTGTTGTATGTTTGAGCATCTTTCAGATATATTCCCAGGAGTGGTATAGCTGAGTCTTGAGGTAGCACTATTCCCAATTTTTTAAGAAAACACAATATTGATTTCCAAGGTGGTTATACAAGTTTGCACTCCCACCAGCAATGAAGGAGTGTTCTCCTTTCTCCACATCCTCACCAGCATGTGCTATAACTTGAGTTTTTGGTCTTAGCCTTTCTGATGCGTGTAAGATAGAATCTCCAAGTTGTTTTGATTGGCATTTCCCTGATGACAAAGAATGTTGAGTATTGTTTAATCTTTCTCCACCATTCAATATTCTTCTGTTGAGAATTCTCTGTTTAGTTCTATACCATATTTTTTTATTTTAATTTTTATTAATTACACTTTATTCACTTTGTATCCCCCCTGTAGCTCCCTCCCATCCTCCCTTCCCAATCCTATCCTCCCTCCCCATTTTCCACACATGTCCCTCCTCAAGTCAACTGATAGGGGAGGTCCTCCTCTCCTTCCTTCTCCT
>NW_026589447.1:544588-559869 GCF_907164565.1 Psammomys obesus | reverse complement strand
TCCTCAAGTCAACTGATAGGGGAGGTCCTCCTCTCCTTCCTTCTCCTCCTAGTCTGTTAGGTCTCATCAGGAGTGGCTGCATTGTCTTCCTCTGTGTCCTGGTAAGGCTGCTCCCCCCTCAGGGGGAGGTGATCAAAGAGCAGACCAATCAGTTCATATCACAGACAGTCCCTGTTCCCCATTTTTTAATTGGATTATTTGGGTTTTTTGGAGTTTAATTTCTTGAGTTCTTTATATATTTTGGATGTTAGTCCTCTGTTAGATGTAGGGTTGGTGAAGATCTTTTCCCATTCTGTATGCTGTCATTTTGTTCTGCTGACAATGTCCTTTGTTTTACAGAAGCTTTTCAGTTTCATAAAGAAGGACAAATAGAATAGACAGGGGAAGCTGTTGAAGAGAGGGAACACTACAGGAGTCTACCATAGATGTCCTCTGAAAGACTCCACCTTAGAGGATCGAAGCAGATGCTAAGACTCACAGCCAAAATTTGGGCAGAGCACAGGGAGCTGTAAGAAAGAGTTGGGGGAATAGAAGGACCCAGAGGATATAGCAGCTCCATAAGAAGACCAACAGAGCCAAAAAATTCTGGGCCCAGGGGTCCTGCAGATATTGATGCACCAACCAAGGACCATGCATGGAGAGGGCCTAGACCCCCTGCTCAGATGTAGCCTATAGGCAGCTCAGTCTTCATGTGGGTTACCTAGTAATGGGAACAGGAGCTGTCTGTGACATGCACTCTCTTGCAAGCTCTTTGATCACTTAAACCTGTTGCGGGTCCTTGCTAGGCCACAGAAGAAATGGATGCAGGCAGTCCTAATGAGACTTGATAGGTTGGGGTCAGATGATAGGGGAGGAGGTCTCCCCCTTTCTGAGGAATAGGGGGGAGGAGTAGGGGGGAAGAGGGAGGTAGGGTTGGACCAGGAGGAGATGATAGTGGGGGCTACAATTGGGATATAAAGAAATTATTTTCTGGTTTTATTCCAGAAAATCAATTATGATTTAATTTTAGGAAATCTATTATTATAATTCAGTATACTCATAGTTTGAAAGAGGAACATGTTTATCTCCTTAGAGTTACAAATTTTATAATTTGATTCAATATCCATGACTCAAAGCATTTCTTAAACATGAACAGATGAAAATACTGTAAAAACCTAAAAGCCAGTATCTACTAAGGAAACAGTAAGAAGCTATTCTGTAACTTCAAAAGGCTTACAACAATTTTGATAATAACAAAATTTAGCACTCTATAATATTTTATTTGAAGTGTACTGAAAAATTTGATTAAAGTGAAATGTAATGATGTAAGATAATAACAGTGTTCTTAAGTTTAATATTATACTTTCTTAGTATTATTCTCACTATAATCACTGTATAATGGAAAAATTCTATCACAGTATAATTCTATGTAAATTTTCTAACATATAGTATAAAAATTCTAAAAGAATTATTTTACTGGTTATGAAGTACAGTGCAAAATTCTGGTAGCCATTGTTTCTGGTGACCTTATTACTCAGATCATAAACTCTCTTCTGTTTGTGGTACTGGGAATTAAACCCAGGGCCTCATGCACACTAGGCAAATACTACTGAGATACACCCTGTCTGTAATTCCAGTTCCCATTTCTGGCCTCCAAGAACACCAGACAAGTATGTCATGCACATTTAGGCAAACATGTGCATAAAAAATAGAAATTACTTTGTAAAGGCTCAGATGTTAAAGAAAGCAGACACACATTTTAAAACACATTTTAAATATAACTAAATAACTAAAGGAAGACACATTTAAAGATGAAATAAATAAGAATATATATATATATATATATAAAGAAAAAATATATATATAAAGAAAAAAGATCAGGTGAGATCAATAAAAAGCAGAAAATAAAATGGTGGTTTAACTATAAAATAATAACAATTGTCAGTGTATTAAAACTATTTTTTTGGTGCTCTATTCTCAACCACTGTATCTGTGAGGGTGTGTGCCCAAGCTCGAGTTTCAGCTTGTAATAAAAAGACCCTACTGTGTTAGCATCAGAAACAACAACAACAACAACTGTGTTTTATGAGACAAGTTGTAACACTAGTTTAAAATATAGTTTATACTCTGTCTATAAGAGATAAGCAATATATCTAAAGACACAGGTTGAAAGTAAAAGGATTAAAAAGGTTATGCGTTAGATATTTCAATGCCTCTATAAACAATAAAACAACTAGGAACATCATCAAAGGTATAGAGAATTTAATACCCTAAGTCTATAACTAACAAGCACATTTCAAACACGCCACCAATTTAATATGATCAAAATTACAATACTCACATAAGTATTTGTAGATGAGCATTTATTAAGATATTATTTATAGTATTTCAAAAATGTTTTTCTTTTATGTGTATGAATGTTTGCCTGCATGTATGCATACGGGGTGCTTAGATGCTTGATAGCCAGAAGAGGGTATCAGATTCCCTGGAACTTAAGTTACAGACAGTTGTGAGGCATCATGTGGGAACTAAATCTGTGTCCTCTGTAAGAGCAGCAAGCACTTTTAACTTAATAAGTCATTTCTACTGATCTGAAACATTATTAATAATATTTTAAAAGTAGAAACAACCCAAGTGTTTATCAATGAATGAGTATATAATGAAAATGTGATATATCCAGACAATGCATTGTTATTCAGCTATAAGAAAGTGTGAAACACTGATACCTACTAAAAAACAGAATCTGAAAAATTACTTTTTATAAATGGAGCCAATAAGAAAAGACTATAAATCATATTATTATATTTACATAAAAAGCTCACAATAGGCAAACCATTTATAGACGGAAAGTAGATTACTGGTTGCTTAGAGGTGACTACTAATGGGTAAAAAGATTCTAAAATTAGATTGTATTGATATTTATGCATCTCAAAATAAGCAAAAAATATTAAGATGTACACTTATGGGGATAAAGCTCGGTGGCAGGACACATGAAATATAAGACACTGTCTTGGGTGCTCTGGTCCTGGGCTTCTTATAGTCTTTTGTTTTAGGCTTTCTGACAACATATTGGCAGACACCATGTTTTTGAGAGACTGAAAAGCTTTCAGACTCTGTTAGCTCTTTGGGGGCCCAACTGCTGAGGCACAGTAGGACCTACTAGTCCAGGAATAGCCTTCTCTCTTTTCATTTTTTGAATAACCAAGTTGAGAACATTCAGATTGTTATCCACAGCATATCTCCAAACAGAACTGTGTTTCCTCTTTCCGGTTCTCCTTGGTTTTTATAACAAGAATGCCCCTTACTCAACAGCAAGTACCCTCTGCCATGGGTCATGACCCTTGCATCGTGGGAAAACCATATTTTCTATTTCCACCACTGATTCAGACTACATTACTACATTAATTAATTAATTAATTAAAAAAAGAAGTGTGCTGTATATGTCTGCTATGATCATTTGATGTATGATGTCATTTACTTCAGATATTTCTCTGTTTACTTGTTGCCAAAATGACCTATTAATTGGAGAGAATGGGGTATTAAAGTTATATAACATTTTGTGCTGGGGTTAATCCATGACTACATCTATTAGTATATGTTTTATGAAATTGAGTATAGCTGTGATCAGTGTTTATATGTTTAGAATAATAATGTCTTCTTTGTCTCTTGTGACTAGTTTTGGTTTTAAGTCTATTTTGTCAGTAGTCTTCCTATATACTATTAATGAACATGCTAAAGAGGAAATCAAGGAAACAATGTAATTTACAATTGCTTCAAAAGATAGCTCATAATAACTTTAATAAAGAGTGAAAGAACTCTACAATAAAAGCTTTGAGATACTGCAAAAAGAAATTGAAAAAGTACCAAGAAGGTAAAAAGACCTTCCATACTCATGAATCAGAAATAATATTGTGAAACTGACTATCTTACCCAAAGAAATATATAGATTCATTGCAATATCAAACAATAATATTCTGATTCCTCTTCACAGAAATAGAGAAAATTTAAATTCACTTGAAAGCACAGAAACCTTGGATAGCTACACAATCCTGAGCAAACAGAATATGGTTAGAGGTATCACCTCATTTCAAGTTATGTTACAGATCCAAAATAACAAAACCATCACACTACTGTCAGAAAACCAGACACACACACACACACACACACACACACACATATATATATATATATATATATCAATGGAATAGAATAGATGACCAAGAGATAAACGCATGCAGCTATAGCAATCTGAATTTTGACAAAAATGTGAAAATAACATATTGGAGGAAAACAGCCTATTTAACAAATGGTGCTGTGGAAAACAGATAACCACATAAAGAACACAATCGGATTTTTATCTCCCACTCTGCACAAACATCAAGTTCAAGTGAATCAAAGATCTTACCATGACACTGAAAACTCTGAAACTACTGGAGGAAAAAAAATAGGCAAAACACCTCAAGACACAGACATAGGTAAGGACTTTCCGAATAAGGAGAGAAGGCCAACAACTGAGAAATGAGACCTCATGGAATTACAAAGGTTCGACACGGCAAAGTAAACAGGTGACTAAAGTGAAAGTTCACACAATGGAAGAAAATCTTCGCCAGCAATACATCTATCAGAGGATTAATATCTAGAATAGATAACTTTAACCACTAACCACCAAGAGAACCAGTAACTCAACCAAAAGTGGGTTCATGCACTGAGGATTCTCAAAACATGAAAAATGAGCCAGCAGTGTCCTAAGGTAAGCACCCAGGCGTAAGGAACCACTCTACATGGTGGCAGAGTTGGTGAATGAGCTGGTGGGGAGCTACTGTGGACACTCATGTGCAGGGAACCACTCCATGAGGTGGAAGATGGACTTCCCATACCCTGGGAGGCAGAGCACAGATCTGAAAACTGTCAACCTCTAAGGAAGCACAGGGCTATGGAAGACAGCTCTTTGTTAAATACAAAGTGCACACAGGCTTAATTTGTCCCACTGAACCTACCAGCTATCTCCCCTCTCTGAGCATGTGGCTACCGAGGCCAGTCTAGGACACCCAACTAAGATAAAATTGGGGCCAATATTTTCTCACTTGGTGTGTTGGGCCCTGGAAAGAATGTTACTGTGCATAGCAGCTGAATCTTGGGAAAGGTTTTACTGATAGCCTGATCTCACAGAGGAAAATGACACCTCAACCCTAGTACATTGTCCTCTCCAGAACATTGCAAATGCCTCCAATGATAGAAGAAACTTGACTTGAATTTTATAAAAGGATTATTGGGTTCTTGGATCTATTGGTAGATAGTCATTGTTGGACCCCAACCTGTGTGTGTGTGTGTGTGTGTGTGTGTGTGTGTAGCCAATAGATTGTGGGTTGGAAATGCCCCATTAATTCTTTAAAATCAAACAGAAAGTGATGATCATGTGACTAGGGATGACTTTCTTTGATTTGAAGGAGGATGAAGAGTTGAAGGTGTGTAGGAGGTGATAATGCTGTTAGCCCCTAAAGAGGTAGGTTTAAGAAAATAAGAGTGGAGGCAGGTGTAATGTGTAACATCTATAATCTCAGAAAGGCTGAGGCAGAAGGACTTCCGTGAGTTTGAGGTCAGTACGGTCTACAATTTGAACCCTTGTCTCAAAGAAAGCCATTAAGAAAGGAATGGAGAGTTGAATTTCAGGCAAAGGTAAGAGATTCTGTCTTGTTAGACATGAGATAATGATGACATATTTAAGCAAATGTAATTGAGTAAAGAAAAGCAAGCTAAGTAAATCAGTTCACTGGGCTATCAAAACCCAAGAAACGGATGAGTTCCTCCATAGCAAATGTGTGAAAGGAAACAGAAGTGGAGGAAACATTGTAATGGATCATATATAACCACAGAGAAACAATGAAGTTAAATATATTAGGAATGACTGGTCCATGGTAAGGAACATCTAAAAAGAAAAACAAAGCCAAATGTAACCTCTGCTTAGGAAGGGATTAACCAGTGTAAACTTTTGAAATCAAGATACTTTCAGAATAAAGGAAAAGATTTTTTAGGTGGAATAAAAAGAAATGTGTCAGGGAAAAGAAATCTACCAAACAGCACACTTAATCCTCATCTGTTCTTTGAAGTTTGCACATTACCTGTTCGTAAGTTGTTCTGCCTTTTTTTCCCCTTGCTCTAGATCAAGCACAGCTGCTACAAGTAAACACATTTTCTGTGCAATCAGTAGTCCTTGATCAGAAGGACAATAGGGGAACAGCTGATAAGAAATAACCAGAACATCAGTGAAGCGTGAGAATTCTGTCAGGTGAACACAATCAGAATGAAAATCAGCAACATCTTGTCTGAATGAAAACATTCTGCTGGAAAACCACATGTTGCCATAAAAAGGATACAGACTATCACACTGATTTACAGTTTTGATTTTATATTACTTTTCATTGTTTTTAACACCTTCCTAGAGGTAAAAAGCTTCTCTTCCTCAGTTTGCTTTCTCAATGACAAGTACTGTCATTTGGCCCTGAATGCCGATCTAGCAATTTACTGCTTGGGTGATGCTGTCATTTATAGGTTATTTCCCCCCTGGGAAGTGGTTTTTTCTTTGTTCTGAGAAAAGCCCAAATCAGTACTTAAATTGTTAGGCCTAAAAGGGACAATGTCAAATCCTGACAGGCATTAAGCATAACCTCCTCATTAAACCTTGTCCTCTAGTTTTAGGAAATACTCAGAGCTTTGTACTATAATAAAACTCTAGGCCACTTTGATTTCTACATGTCAGTCTTGTCCAAGCATTATCACAAATGTCAGAACTAAAATGGACTTATCTCACGTAATTAAAAATACATTTCTACATAAACTTGCAGACTTTTTTTTTTATACTATTACTGGTGATTGAGCCCAGGACCTACACACACTGGACAGGTATTTAACCATTCCACTGTATCTCCAGTCCTCCAAAGATTTTTTTTAACCTCCCCAAACACTTACAGATAACAGCCATGACCTCCACTGAATTAGCAGCATTTTAAATTGTCCACTCTGTTTAGGTCTTGGGTTACTCAAGGTGAGGGAACTTTGCTCTTCACTTCATTCCAGCTCTAAAACTCTGCACATTTAATTGGTCTCCGTGTGTCAGACCATGATAATTCTGAATGCAGATGAGGTATATTCTCTAACCCTCTGCTCCCCTTCCCCCACCGGCACTTGAACCTCTTTCTAACTTTCTAATGTCTACTTTGGAGGCAATTAACTATTCTTAAGTGCTTACAAGTGAATAATAATAATTTCACACATTCTTACATAGAGAACCTGCTCTAGGAAAAATAAGAAAGGAGGCTCAACCTTCTTATCTCCCTTTTCAATCCCTGCTGCTCATAGGTATTTATACTACATGTCAACACACTTGTATGACCTTTCCTAATGTGTTGGTAGCTGGTTAACATTGGAGCATGCCCACTCGTATGTGCCAATATAGGACTCTGAAAGACGAGAGACCTTCAAAGGCAAAGGAATAGGTCTGTAATGGTAGGCTCTATAATAAACATTTGTGATGAGATTTACCTTATAAGAAACCATGGAAAGCTTTTCACTGTCTCTGAGATTTCAGAGCTAAGTTTCAAGCTAAAAGTTAACATGAAATAATACAATTGTGAGACATCAACTGTTTAGTCTGTCTTACCATACTCTCTACTGTAAACATTTTTAATGCTAATATGCTGGTGGTGGGGTTCCTTCTCGGGATTAATCATATTTTAACTTAAAATTTAAATTTAAAAGAATTAAGTCAATAAATTATTTTGTTATCGAAAAAGGAAATTGACTTTATGTTTGTGAAGAAACATTGCCGAAAAATTTAGTGATTCCTTTCATATCTAATCGTCCATTCTAAACCAATAACACATAAGGTACTACTTATTTTTATTTAAAGATTGAGATGTACAAAAAGAAATCACAGTAATAAATCTATCTATCCAACTTTTTATCTATCTTTCTTTCTATCTACCTGTAATAATAACAAATAAAAAAGTGGCCATGAATTTGACAGGGGAAGAGATGTTTGTGAGGCAAAGGATAGGAGAGGCTGGAGGTAGAAAGGGGAGGGGTAAATGATATCATTAATTTTTGTTTTTATTTATTTTTAATATATTTTTTATTTATTACTATTTATTCACTTTGTATCCCAGCTGTAGCCCCTACCCTGGTCCCCTCCAAATCCCACATTCCCACCCTCCCTTATCTCCACCCATGCCCCTTTCCCAGTCTACTGATAGTGGAGGACCTCCTCCCCTTCCATCTAATCCTAGCCTATCAGATCTTATCAGGACTGTCCTTCATAGTCTTTCTCTGTGGCCTGGTAAGGCTGCTCCCCCTGAGGGGGAGGTGATCAAAGAGCCAGCCACTGAGTTCATGTCAGAGAAAGATTACTAGGGAACCCACTGGGAGACTGAACACAGGCTACATCTGTGCAGGGGTTCTAGGTTATCTCCATGAATGGTCCTTGGTTGGAATATAAGTCTCAGAAAAGACCCCTGTGCTCAGAATTTTTGATTCTGTTGCTCTTCTTGTGGAGCTCCAGACCCTTTCAGGTCTTTCAATCTCCCCCTTCTTTCATAAGTTTCCCTGCACTCTGCCCAAAGTTTGGCTATGAGTTTCTGCATCTGCTTTAATACCCTGCTGAGCAGAGTCTTTCAGAGGTCCTCTGTAGTAGGCTCCTGTCTTGTTTCTTGTTTTCACCTTCTTCAGATGTCTATCCTGTTTGCCTTTCTGAATGAGGATTGAGCATCTTACCCAGGGTCCTCCTTCTTGCTTAGCTTCACCTGATTCTTGACAAAGATGCCAAAAACATACAATGGGAAAAAGATAGCATCTTCAGCAAATGGTGCTGGTTTAACTGGATATCTAAATGTAGAAAAATGCAAATAGATCCCTATTTATCACCCTGCACGAAAGTAAAGTCCAAATGGATCAAAGACCTCAACATAAAAGAAGAAAAACTAAACCTGTTAGAAGAAAAAGTGGGGAAGAGCCTTGAACTCATTGGCACAGGAGACAACTTCCTGAACAGAACACCAACAGCACAGGCTTTAAGATCAACAATCAATAAATGGGACTTCATGAAACTGAAATGCTTCTGTAAAGCAGAGGACACTGTCATCAGAAGAAAATGACAGCCTACAGATTGGGAAAGGATCTTCACCAACCCTATATCTGACAGAGGGCTAATATCCAGAATATATAAAGAACTCAAGAAGTTTAACACCAACAAACGAAGTACTCCAATTAAAAATGGGGTACAGAGCCAAACAGAGAATTCTATAGGAGAATATCAAATGGCAGAGAATCACTTAAAGAAATGCCCAACATCCTTAGTGATCAGGGAAATGCAAATCAAAATGACCCTGAGATTTCATCTTATATCTATCAGAATGACTAAGATCAAAATGACTAAGACAACACATGCTGGAGAGGCTGTGGAGAAAGGGAAACCTTCCTCCATTGCTGGTAGGAATGTAAACTTGTACAACCACTTTGAAAATCAATCTGATGTTTTCTCAGACAACTAGGAATAGTGCTTCCTTAAGATCCAGCTATACCATTCCTGGGCATATATCCAAAATATGCTCAAGTATACAACAAGGACATTTGCCCAACCATGTTGGTAGCAGCTTTATTTTTAATAGCCAGAATCTGGAAACAACCCAGATGTCCCTCAACTGAGGAATGGATACAGAAATTGTGGTACATTTACACAATGGAATACTACTCAGCAATTAAAAACAAGGAAATCATGAAATTTGCAGGCAAATGGTGGGATCTAGAAAAGATCATCCTGAGTGAGGTATCTCAGAAGCAGAAAGACACATAGGGTATATACTCACTTATAAGTGGATATTAGACATATAATATAGGATTAAAATACTAAAATCTATACACCTATAATTATATTTTAATTAAAAATACACAAAGAAGAGTTACCAAGTGGTAAATGAACATCACCACCTCATCACCTGAAAGTGGTAAAAGGAAGATAGAGTTTAGAAAGAATCAGAATACACTAAAACCAATGGTTAGAGAATGTCTGGAAGATTTCTTATCTTCTAATGGTTAGTAGAAGCCCCAACTAAGCAAACCAATGTGAGTGAGAAAAATGCCTCAATCTTTTCAAAATGTCAGAGTCATTAAATTTTTCTATATTTTAAAATGTTTATTTTCCCAATTTCTTAGAATTCACACTATTTATTACCTTTGCCTAGGGTAAAGCCTCAGGAAATTCCATAAAACAGGAAAAAGTTCAGTCTTTGATAGTGTTAATAATAGTTTTTAACTATCTCCGTATTTTAATATCATTTTATTAATTAAATCCCAGAATAAGAAAATGATGTAATTCATAATTATGCCACTTAATGAATTTTAATAAAATGAACATATATCTATAGCAACAAAGATTTTGTCCATTACCAGAGAACTGCATGGTCCCTTCAAGTCTAGGCTCCCTTCTTATGGCAAATATAACTTCTTTCCTTCAAATTAATTTCCCTCAAATTATTTTCCTATTAATTACATGCAAAAGTCATAGCAGCTTCTCCACACATGAATATAATACACTTTGATCACATTTTCCCTCTTTGTTTTTCTTTCTTACCTAGGGTTTTTCTGTGTAGCCTTGGCTGTCCTGGACTCACTTTGTAGAACAGGCTGGCCTGGAACTCACAGAGATCTGCCTGCCTTCCCCCGAGTGCTGGCTCTTTCTTGCCTCTTAAACAGATCACTATTTTGATTTCTAACACCAAATCAGCTTTGTGTTTTTTCACCTATGTGGCAACTGAATCATTCATTATGTACTCTTTAATGGATGTTTTTGTTCAACAAAACATGTTTCTGAGATGTATCCATATTGTTGCATGTAGTTTATTTTTGGTGGATCACATCAAAGAATATATTTAGCTTTCTACAGCAGGTTTAGGAAAATAATTTGGGAAGCCAAAGTTATAATTCATCATTTTGTTTTTTGATCACTCACCATGGAAAAAGAAGATAATAAGCATAGAATACTTTATGTGTGATATATATATATACATACACACTGTTTCATATATAATCCTCAAATAAATGATCCTACATAAGAGATACATGCAGCCAGGTGTAGTTTGGTGCACTCCTGCAATCCCAGTATATTGGGACGCAGAAGCAGGCAGATCTCTGTGAGTTTAAGGCCAGCCTGGTCTACAAAGTGAGTCCAGGACAGTACACAAAGAAACCCTGACTTGAAAAGAAAGAGAAAAATATTCATTTCTATATTATATACAATGAAACAAAGATTAAGCAAATTATACATGTATACTGTAGGTTCCAAAGAAAGAGCCCACCTCTGGCTCTATTATGCTACAAAGCTTTCCATGCCCAGATTTTTCTTTGACCTATTTTCCTAAACCAGTTGGCATCATTAATCCAAGAGTCCAAAGTTGACATTTCTTCATCAAAATGCTGAGAAAATTGCAGGAGTGCTGTATGAAATAGAAATATATTATATGCTAGCAAAGTTTTTTTTAATTAATTTTTATTTTTACCTTAATTACATTTTATTTGCTTTGTATCTAAGCTGTAACTCCCTCACTCATTCCCTTCCAATCCTACCCCCCCCCCATCTCCTTCCCTTCCATCTGACCCTAGCTTATCAGGTCTCATCAGGACTGGCTGAATTGTCCTCCTCTGTTGCCTGCAAGGCTGCTCCTCTCTTGGGTGGGGGTGTCAAAGAGCCAACCACTGAGTTCATATCAGAGACAGTCCCTGTTTCCCTTACTAAGGAACCCACTTGGATACTGAGCTGCCACGGGCTACATCTGTTGGGCAGTGTGCAGGGAATCATATGAAAGAAGAGGGAGTTAGTAAGACCTGGAGAAGACAGGAACTCCACAAGGAGAGCAACAGAACCAAAATATCTGGGCACAGGGGTCTTTTCTGAGACTGATACGCCAACCAGGACCATTCATGGTTATAACCTAGAACCCCTGCTCAGATGTAGCTAGCAAAGTTTTTAATCATCCTTTTAAAACAGGATGAATCCTTCTTTCTAGGTCTGTGAAGAATTGTGTTGGTCCTCCACCTGAGGGGCGAGAAACCTTACCAGGCCACAGAGGAAGACAATGAAGCCAGTCCTGATGAGACCTGATAGGCTAGGGTCAGAATGTAGGGGAGGAGGACCTCCTCTATCATTGGACTGGGAAGGGGCATAAGAGAAGAAGAGGAAGGGAGGGTGGGATTGAAAGGGGATTGGGGAGGGGCCTACAGCTGGGATACAAAGTGAATAAAGTGTAATTAATAAGAATAAAATTAAATTAAAAAAAAGAATTGTATTGGGATTTTGATGGGAGTACATTGAACATATGGATTCCTTTTGATATGGACTTTTATGTGTATTTAGAAATGAAAATATCTTTTGAGCAAAAGGCACACCATCAAAGAATGTACAGCACTGGTAAAAAAGAAAAAGAAAAGAAAAGAATGTGATGTTGCTAGACACTAGTTTAAAGAAGGAGACAGGAAAGATTACAAGTATTTACAAGTAGGTAGAGGAGAGGAGATGATACAGACTTGTATAAATAGGTAAAATAAAAGAACAAACAATGCAAGTTAGATTAAGAAGGTACACAAAAATAGCAGGGTTCAGAGAATTTCATTTGTCTTAAATTCATTTTTGCATATTTAATCATGGGACAGGAAATTAAAAGGGAAGGATGAAAGGCAAGAAGAAAGAAGGAAGGAAGGAAGGAAGGAAGAAACACGAAGGAAAGAAGAATGAGGGGGACGAGGGAGAGAAAATGAGCAGGAAAGAGGGAAGTATCTTTAAAACAAATTATGATGAAATGGAGTTAAAATCATATTCAGAAGTAAATGCTAGTGATGACAAACATTTCCATTCTTATGGATACAGAAGCTATAATAGATCCCTATGGTAAACATTAATAAAGAGTATGAAGTTTAACTAAAATATTAGAATCAGTATGTTCAATATATTTGGAGAACTCAACAGAGGTTAAAGGCAAGAGTAAGGACTGAAAATAAGAAAGAACATAATTACCTGTATTCAAGTAAGTCAAAAGTCTATCCATTTCTTTCTTTCTAAAAATTAAAGAAAAATAAGTTTTTAATTCTTCTAAACCTTTACCACAGAAAAATAGCTGGAAAAAGATACTATTCATGTTTGAGAATTGGGCTAAAAATAACAAAAATGTAATACAGTTTCTAGTTCAATGATAAACCATGACTTCAACACACTTTTCTCCATAACTAGTGTCCTCACAGTTTTCTCTCTCGTTCTACTCCTATTCTTAGCAAATGACTTCAACGACTGATAAGGTTTCATATTATGTTACAAGGTCACAATGTTTCAGAATAGGTAGTAACCTCTATGATTTTTAAGTTCTGAGACCTTTTAACATTTTTATTTATTTTATATGTATGTATATCTGCCTTCATGTACCACATGTGGGAAGTGCCTTCAGAGGCCAGAAGAGGGCATCACATTCATTAGAACTACAGTTACAGGTGGTATGAGTAACTGGGAAAGGAGCTTAGGTCTTCTGCAGGAACAAGTGCTCTTAACTGCTTACCCATCTCTTCAGGCCCTCTTTTTGTTTGTTTCTTTGTTTGTTTTAGGACAAGAATTTAAATCTCTGTTTTAAGTAAAACTGTATAAGAGTTTAATATCTAAGAAAAAGCAAGGCTGATGGTGTGGCTCAGTGTAGTCCTTTAGATTTTGTCTTTAGCACTGAAAAAAGTGCAGGTGCTCTGAGTAAAGCAAGAGTAGATAGTAGACTGGTGGACTGGAATCTCATCTTTAAGGAAGTGCCACATAATTTCCAGCATTCTGAGAAAAGACATCTACCGAAACCATTTATCTAATACAAACTCATTTTCCAGTTGAGGAAACACACCTCATAGCAGGGGATGGTTTGCATATGGTGACACAGTGACAAAGTCTTCTTCCCTGATCTTTTAATCCTCTGCCAAATTTGCTTAAGGGATTAACAAATTTTAACAAAGCATTTTGGCTTCCCATTCTATTTTCAGGAGACTGGAAGTTGACATTCTGAGCTAACAGGTAAAAAAAACAAAACAAACAAACAAACAAACAAACAAAAAAAACAGAGCAGACTGAAAAATCAACAAGTCTTCTTGAACCCATAACAGTAGTGAGGAAAAAGGCCAAGTTATTGCCAAAATGACTGTTGAAGTGGGACGGGGGATTACAGTGAGATATGGGCCAGAAACTTGGGCCTGGAAATGACATTGGAAATTGATGCCTTAGTGAGAAGACCTCTGTGGCTGACAAATCACTGATGCTTATCCCAGACAAGTCTCAGAAAAACTCCAAGCTGATCTATTGATAATGAGGCTTCAGCACTTACAAAATTCAGCGTGGTAGTTTGGCTGTGTTCACAGTCAGCGTTGGAAAAAAATCCTTTCATGTTTCCTGCAAGGATGGAGAAAAGAAATAGTTTTGAAATATTCCATGATACCATGTTCTTTAAAAATATTTATTTTTATTTTGCGTGTATGGATATTTTGCTTGCATATATGCATATGCATCATACATTTGTTTAGTGTCCATGGAGGACAGATGAAAGTGTCAGATCTTCTGGAACTGGAGTTATAGATGCTTATAAACTACCGTGTGGGCACTGGGAACCGAACTCGGGTCCTCTGAAAGTATGCGCTCTCTCCTAACTGTTGAGCCACTGCTCCAGCCCCTATGTCCTTTTCAAGATTATTTTTTTACTATTGTGTAGGGATACACATGACCTGGTACATGGCAGAAGGTGAGAGGACAACAGTGTGGAGTTAGTTCTCTCCTTTCCCCTCTATCCAGAAACAAAACTCGGGCTGCTAGGCTTGCTTAGCAAGTACCTTTCCAGGCTGAGCCATTTTGGCAACCCAATACTGTGTTCTTTTAAAATAACATCTGCCCTCTAAACAAACTATTTTACCAGAATTCAACTTCAGCCCTCTGGTGTATTGCTACAACTTCAGTGGAAATAGCTAAAACCAGTTCGCTTTAGCTACCTTGTCCATATAAAAAAGGAGAGGAAACTGTAAAACAATTTCCCTCCCCTATAACTTTCCATCATACAGCTAAAAAGCCTATTTGTATCAGTTCTTTTAACATGTTCTATCTTAAGGGAATGGAAAAATCATACTAAAAGGCAAAAATTAATTTGGGAAGACAGGGCCCCATTAGACAGCCATGGCAGGGATGATAAAATGATCAGATTGGGAGTGTGTGTGTGTGTGTGTGTGTGTGTGTGTGTGTGTGTGTGTGTGTG
>NW_026589447.1:526301-544578 GCF_907164565.1 Psammomys obesus | reverse complement strand
TGTGTGTGTGTGTGTGTGTGTGTGTGTGTGTGTGTGTGTGTGTGTGTAGAGGTGAGGCGGGAGTGGGAGGAGGGAGAGAAAGAGTAACAGAGCTTATACCGGAGAACCCTGACTAATATACAAACATACATGAGCAATATAAAAAGAGTAAAAGAAATTCTAAGAATGAACCAGAAAGAAATGCTGGGGGTTTCAAAACACTAGCAGAAATGAAAATCCCTGTGATAGGCTTTTTAGCAGAACAGACACAGCTGAAAGTAGATATATCAACAAAAACATTTCAAATACCTCAAGCCAAAAACAATAAAGACAAAGAAATCCAAGGACTGTGGGACAACTATATAAAAAGTGAAATGTGTAATGGTAACACTGAGAAAAGAGAGAACAAAACAGAAGAATGTGCAAAATCATAATGGCTGAAATACCCTCACAAATTAATCTTATGTACCAAACCAAAGATTCATATCAAGAAACAGAATTAAGGGGAGGGGGCCAGACAGACAAACGGACAGACAGAGACAGAGACTCGGGTGTAGAGTTCAATACATACACAAATAAAATATGTAGAATAAAATCTTCAGAAAGCCAAAAGGGGTAGGGGAAGACCCTTACAGATAGAGGAATAAAGGAAAGAATATATTTGACTTGTGCTCACAAATTTATATCACAATACTAAAACATCTAACATTGTGTTTGTGTGTGTGTATGTGTGTGTGTTAAAACAGGTCTATTTAGCAAATAGTTGATTTGTATCTGGTAATAGTGGCAGATCAGGCAGGGGCACATGTGGGTAGAAAAGCCAAGTAGGAAATCATAGGGGGTGGAGGAGAGAAAGTAGGATTCCTACAATCTCCTTTGAGGATACACTCCCAGTGATCAAAGGACTTCCAAGTAGGCCCTGCCTCTTTAAGGTACTACAAATTTTGGAATACTGCCTTCCTATGAGCCAAGCCTTGAATCATAATGGACCTTGGGAGAATTTAACCTTTGTCCAAACTGCACACAAACCCTCACAAAGAATAAAAAAAAAGATAGTGGAGTGGAACATTTAAAATACTGAGAGAGAAAAAAATGACCAAGCTAGAATTTCTGTACTCTATACAAAATTTTTAAAGGGGAAGAAAAGGCTTCCCCTTTAGAAAAACAAAAAGTCAATGAGAACATGACTATTTTTAAGGAAATAGACACAAGATATTGAATCTATAGCATGCTGATCTTAGGTTTTCAGACATTTCTGTTGTACATTATTTGTTATAACTTTCTAAATGGAAGGATGTAACTGAGAGAGAGGGCACTTGTCTAACATGTACCAAAGCCCTATGTTTTACCCTTCCTGCTGGAAAACAAGACTTTTTGTCTGTCATATTTCGAATAGGCTAAGACACCTATCTATTACAGCAAGACAATATAAAATGAGAGAAAGGTATTCAGATAGGCAAGAAGAAACTGTATTTGTTCTCAGATGATTTGTTTGTCATTCTAGAGAACAAAAACAACTGACTCTACAGGCTCCTCCCCCAAACTCCACCCACTACCACCCCAACTACTGAAATTCTTAAATGGTCACCACAGGGTTTCAGATTACAAGGTCAATAAAAATCAAGTGTTTTTCTATACCAATGAAGAACAAATGAAATTTGAAATTAAAAACATAATACTAAAGGACTTGTCTCAACTAACAAGTCTCTCCCATGCTTCATCCAACCTGCACAACTTCTCCCAGGTAGAACCTGGTGAGCCTTCCTGAACCTCCCCCTTCCCCACCCTCCCAAACCTATTAGATCTAGCCCAGGTCTTATGTCCAGTGTCCCAGCCTAGTCAAGCCACTGCTACCTGCTCTGCAACTAATCTATAGGATTCTTCAGACCCTCCCAAACCATGTCAAACCTCTCCACCCAGCCAGATCTACCTCCACACCCAAGCTTTGTCCAGGACACACATCCTGAACACAGAGAAACTGAGCTGGGGCCTCATAAGAGCTTTCATCAACCCAGCTACAAACTCTGCAATCTACAGTGGTGGCCTGACCTGCATGATATGCTGGTGCAGTAGTGGCACAAACATTGTTAGAATAACAAACCACTATTTGATTGGAGTTAAGGCCTCTCTATAAGACAGAAGCCATGTTTGAGACTGCTAGGGTGTCTGAAACTGGATAGGCCATGGCCGAGGGAAAAAAACCAAATGCTATTGTTCTACTAAGGAAACAAAGCAATAAAAATAACTCCTAATGGTATTCTGTGCTACTCAGAGAACTGTCCTCCTTAACCATCATTAGAGAACCTTCCTCCTGCAGTAGACTAGAACAAATACATGATCCACAACTGGACAATGGGCAAAAAGTGAGACACTTCAGAACCGTCAGTAACAAACGGGTTATCTTAAAACCGTACCCTCAGGGCTCAGGGAGCTATGCGGATGAGGAGATGGAGAGATTTTAAGAGCCAGAGGGGATGGATGACTCCAAGGAAACGTTGTTTTCCAGACACAACAGGACTGATGACTATATGAACTCATGGAAAACTGGGGCAGTATGCATAGGTTCAGGCCAGACAGGGTCCCAGTGCTGAGAAGGAGAGATGAACATCATTTCTCATCTCTAACCAATCTCCAATTGCCAATGACTTGCAAAGGAAAATTAGTTTTTCTCCAATGGAATCTCATGGTATATATATAAACCATACTTAACGTAAGCACCCATGCCCAGCATAGACAGACAGCCAACACAAAATGAAATAAGTTATGTTGTAATTTTTTTCCTCATATTCCTTTGTTTGGGTGCTAACTGGTTTTCATATATAATGATTTCTGATTTTGTGTTTTTATGGGTTTTGTAGTATGTGTATTTCTTATGGTTTTTCTTTTTTTAATATTCTGGTTTGTTTGTTTTTTTATTTGCCTTTGTGTTTTTCAAAGAAAGAGAGAGAAAAGGTGTGCAGGTGGGAAGGTGGCGAGGTGGGAAGGATCTGGGAGAAGAAGAGAAGGGGAAACAGTGATCAGAATATGTTGTATGAATTTTCAATAAAAAAAATGAACCCGAGACCTCACTAGAGAGAGCTCACAGAGAAGAAAAATGGCTAAGAAATATCTCAAAAGAAAAAAAAAAAGTTCATGGTCCCTAGAAATTAGGGAAATGCAAGTCAAAATAAGTTTGAGATTTCAGCTTACCCTCATCAGAATGACAAATTTCAACCAAACAGTTAACAACAAATGCTGGAGTGGTGTGGGGGAGGGAAGGGAACCCTTATTCACTGTTGGTGAGATTTCAAGCTGGCCCACTCTAGAAATCAGTATGGAGAATTCTCAAAAAGGTAAAAACGAATCTACTATATGAGAAAGCTATACTACGCCTTAGCCTGTGTCCAAAGGACTTAACAGCCTACTCCACAGATACTTGCTCAGCTATGTTCATTGCTGTTATGCTTCTAATAACTAGGAAAGTGATACCATGTCAAGGTCTACACATATACCGGGGAATACAATTTAGATGTGAAGAAAACTCATGAACTTTGTGCGTAGTGGACCGAGCTTGTAAAGATCACATTGAGATCCAGGAATAGAAATTTTGTATATTCTCTGTCATCAGAGGTCCCTAGCCCCAAATCTTCAGGTGTGAGTACATATCCTAGAGTAACTGAAGAAACCGGGAAAGTAAAAAGGGACCATTGCTGGGAGTGGGGGAGCGGTAGAAAGGGTAATAATAGGGTACAACTACTCTGAGTAGACGTGAGGTCAGGGATAAGAGCTTCTCTAATTAGGGAGGGACAGGGAGATAGATACAGAAGGAAAGCGGAAAGAAAAATAACAGTAAGACTATCTGGAAAAGCCACAATGAATCATATTATTAACTATCCATCTTTAAAAACCCCTAATACAATAAAACATGTAAGTTCGTATATATGTATAATATACCTATAGAGTTTAAATGAAATCTTCTCATCTGGTTTGATAATGTTCCCTTCAAGAGCCAAAGTCCATACAGAAAAAAAAAAAAAAAAAAAAAAAACAATACCAGGCATGAGTTGTTGTTCAGAGCATCCAAGAGACTTCCAAAGTGTGACAGGCTATTGATACTGCCCTTGTTTGCCACCCAAAGGTGAAAGTTAAGTCCTTATTGCTGAAGAAACCATGCACTTCAGACATGGGACCTAGAGGCTTCTGAGATGGAACTGCCCTCAATGTCTCTGGCCTGAGGACTAGGTTTCATGGTACTTGAAAGCTCCATGCAAACTTCCTAAGGATGGAAGCAACCAACAGTCCTATCCCCCTATGACAACAATGATCCACAACAACGACCAGCATGGCATGCTATCCCTTAGGGTGCAAGTCACAACAGTATAAAAGTCACAGACAATAACATAAAATAAAACATGTATGACCTTGAACATGTTCATTCCTTTTGAGATGCAATAGTATGTGCATGGTACATGGAGCAATATTTGACAAGCTAGAATGCTTTAAAAAAAAAAACCGTTTTTTCAAAATACAATATCAAGAAAATAAGAAGGCAAAGCACAGACTGGTAGAAAATACCTGAAAAGACACATTAGCTAAAGAACTGACTTCTAAAGAAGTATATAAAGAATTCCTAAGGCTCGAGAAAAAGAAGACAACTCCATTAAAAGAGGGCCAAATGACAGTTAGCCTGGGGTATGTTTCATCTGGCTTTTCCTAAACTAACCATTTATAATAAACTATAACCTAAGTCAAGTGTTATCTGAGTACCCCAAGTCAGTCAGTCTAGCAAATAATTGAATTTGGAAAGGGAAACGTATGAGTTCCTGTTTGAGGTCTGGATTTGCACTGGCGAGTGAACTGGGGGCAGTTTTCTAGCTCTGAGACCTTTAACTTGTAAGGTTGAACATTTATGGTGTAGTTTGTTGACACTCAGGTTTTTGTTAGACTGTGCTGGCTCACAGGGAGATGGTTTGAACAGAGCAAAGAAAGGGTGAGGGTCAAGGAACTGGAGACCTGAGTGGTCACATGGTCCCTCGAGGTATGGAGTAGCATCTGATTTGTGCTTAGAAAAAGTTACCATGGGCATTTTAGAATGGCTGCAATTTCCAGACAGTTGGTTCATCTATGTGGAAATGAGAACTAGTAAGAAAGGGTAACATAGTCAATCCATTGCGTCAGTATCTGTAACAGCTAAATGGAAAGTAAAGAAAGCTGGATTACAATTTAAAGCTAACTTGACCTCGAATTTTGATGAGTCTACATTGGCTACTAGCTTAAAGCAGCTCAATCACCAAGAGAAAAAAATAGGAATGGACCAGAGAAAACACTTTTATGGGGCATATTTTGAGGTTTCTTTTTCTTTTTTATAATTTTTTCGTAAATTAAAATATAATTTTATATTTTAGTCCAGGACAGCCAAGGCTACCCAGGGAAACGTGTCTCGTAAAAAACAAAAACCAAAACTAACCAAACAAAAAACCACCACCACCACCACCACCACCAACAACAACAACAACAAAAACCAAGACATATAAATCTTCTAATAAATTATTGTTAATTGGGTGGGTTAAACGGGCCATATGAAGTCATATACTAGCTTGCTATTAAAATTAGCAGAAACTATCACATAACTGAAATAAATAAAATTTCTTCTTCAAAACTGAAATACCCATAATGTCTCAGGTGATGTTGGAAAAACATTCTAAAGGTAGTGGGTAGTACTCAGAGTTCCATAATAAAATGAAAGTGTTTTATAACAAAACAAAACAAAAAACAATCAAAAGCATTATCATGCTACTTGAAGAATGCAAAGAATATATATATATATATATTTGAACAAAAGCTTATTTTCTCCTAGGACTGACCTGACTTAGGAAACAGCATAAGGAAACAGACTATACTTAATTTGACAGTGTCATAAGTAGCTCTCAACTGACCAGAAATGAATCTTTCAATGCAAGGATAGTAGTTCCAAGGTTTCTAAGGACAGCACTCTACAAGTAAAAACAAATCAGCTCAACAGAGTACATATTGTTATCCTAGCAGTAACAGAACAATAGGACACTTGTAAAAATACCCTGTGTTTGGGAACTAACTTGTGGGCAGGGACTAATGGTCTGGCCATATAATCAGGCAGAAGGGTAACAGAAAATTGGTCTTTAAAAGGATGTATTTATGAGGTACAGCCCTATAAAAATCACTATGGGAATTTGAGGGGTACATTAATGTAGGACATGTTCATGTTTATCAGACCTACGTGATAGATTCAAAAGGGACTAACAAGAGATTATTCCCATATGTTCCCTTGAATTGGCTACCTGAGTGAACATTAAGGAACTGCAACAATGCAGAGAAAGGCTGGGTATTGATGCATCCCTTTTATACCCTCTGAGGTACAAAATGTGAACAATTGATCTGTTTTATAATAAGAGATAACAGTTAGAGGCGGCTATGAGCTGACAGTCTCAAGGAGTCTTAATGAGAGTAGATAGTAACTCTAAACTGAGTTTTGCTTACCCAGTGCTGTATAAAAATGCTCACCATGGTATGAAATAACTGGAACAGAATATGTCATGCTTGTCTAAACTGCTGGTCATATTTCGATTTTTTTTTTAAAAAATCACATTTTACAGTTCTTATCAACTAATAATGGCCAAAGAGATGTCTTACTCTAAGTAATAGAGAAGCAGAAAAGACCATTTAAACAATGGTTGTTTAAAATATGAGATATAAGGCTGGAGATATAACTTAGTGGTAGGGCATCCGTCTAAAATGTGAGGGTCAGACTTTATACAAACAAGTTGCATATTTTTCATCTAAATGATTTGTAAGAATAGATATTGTCCAGGAAATGCTCCCACTATTAGTACTGTAAAACAAAAACCTATCAATGAAATTAAATCCTGTTGATGATATGCTAAAGGAAGCTAAACTTAAAAATGTAAAGAATGAGATTAAATAAATAATACTATGGTGATATATGCTGGCTTGGACACCTTGATAAGTGCGGAAGATATGATTTGGGAACTACACTAAAGGGAATATCCTCAATAAATAAATCTTCTGCTTTCTAACGAACTGGGGAAAACAAGACTGGGAAAGGATGTTGGTGTAAATACAATTCTTTCCAAAGGGATAAAATACTAGTATGAAGACTGTATGTTTTTCTTTTTATCTTCTTCATATCACTTCAGTTTTCTGTTTTTGACCTACCGAAGCAGCTGCAGGATCATGTCTACTACAATTGCTGAAAACAGGATTATCTCTCGGCAAGAAACGATAACTCTATTTTATAGTCTTTTTAAAATACAGGGTCTCTCTTCATAGTCCAAGCTGTCCTGGACCTCACTCTGTAGACAAGGCTAGCCGAACTGTACAAAGATCTGTCTGCCACTGCCTCCTGAGTGCTGGGATTGAAGGTGTGTGCTACCACTACTGGTTATTTTATAGTCTTTATGTTAAAATTTCTAAGGTACTCATGGGACGAGTTGTGCTTTCATCTCATGTGGCAAAACTGAGGCCAATATAATTGTATTACTGATGAGATAGCTTACTTTGAACTACAGATTTAATGAAATCTCTCTTGTCTGATGACACTTTTTAGAGATACAGAAAAAAAATCCTAAAATTCATGTGGAACCACAAAAGAGCAATTCGTGACCAAAAGAGGATATGACAATATCTGACTTTAAAATATATTACTTGTGGATGCTGTGGCCCAGGTGGGGCACGATGGACGGTGAATGAGGTTTCCATACTGCTCAATAGTATGAGTGCCCATGCCTGCTGGCAAAACCGCATGACACAAAAGTTGGATCCCAGCAAACTGGTAGAGCCTCAGATTGGGCCTAGAACAAACAGGACAGTCTGCATGCTGTCTGCATGGACATTCCCTTGGGTGCTGGCAGGTCTGGTACCTCCTCGTAGTGGCAGTGGGATGGTTAGCTACCCCAGAGCTCATGTCAACTCCTCATTGGTGCAAAGGCTATATAAAAATGTTTGCTTTTGCACAATAAAAGTCGATCTGCACTTGATGCTGGTCTCCAGAGTCTGTTTCCTGGGCTGATGACTCCATCTCCCCCACCCGCTTCTGGATCCAGGATCCCACACTAATGAGTCTTACTTAATAATAAAAACAGCGTGATGTTGGCATGAAAACACAGATAAAAGATGACTGGAATAGAGGGCCCAGAAATAAACACATTCATCTTCAGAAAGATGATTCTCCATGAAAGTGCTGGAAGACTATATGTTTTAAGACCTTGTTTCATATAGTTAAGTACCTTAACTGAACACTGAAAAAAAACTCAATCAGTAAGATCCTGTCTCAAACAAGCAAACGAATAAACCTCTTTTGTATACAATCTTTTATCCAAGATAGAATCCAGTTTGAAGAAATACTCAGAGATGTTTGTACAAAGTTTTCATAAGTGTTACTTAGCACAATGAAGTAGTGTGATGGTTTGGATAAGTATCCTCCAAATATCTATGACTGAGCATGGTGGTACACACCTGTAAATCCCAGGACTTGAAAGGTGGAAACAGGAGGATCACTGTGAGTTCAAGGCCAGCCTGAGCTACATAGTGAGTTTACAGCCACTTTGGGCTACCCAGTGAAACCCTGTCTCAAAAAATAAGCTGGACAATAGCAGCCTTTTAATAAATGGTGGTAAATTTTAAAAGTGGATATCCATATATAGAAGACCAAAACTAGAACATGAACTCTTACCCTTTATAAAAATCAACTCAAAATGATTAAAGGCTTTAACGCAAAACTTAAAAACTATTTCAAGAAAACAGAGAAACACTTTAAAATATTGATATAAGCAACGATTTCTTTGATAGGACTTCAGTAGCTCATAAAAGGCAAGAATTCATAAATGGATGGTGTTAAGAAGTGTCTGCATAACAAAGAAAATAATCTAGTGAAAAGATAGCCTACAGATAGGAAAAAATCTATTAGCTAATCATATGATAAAGGAATTAATATCCTTTATATAATATATAATAATAATAGTATATAGAATACTATATAGAATATATCATTTTTAAAGTAACACTCAAAGAATAAATACTAGAATCAATTAAATTGGCAAATGAACTCAAGTGGCACTTTCCAAATGAGTAAGTACAAATGGCCAATAAACAGAAGAAAAATGTATAATATTATTAAGCCATCATAAAAATGCAAATTACAGTTATATTGAGGTTGCATTTCACCCTTGTTAGAATTGATATAAAAACAAAATGAAACTAAAAAAAAACAACCAGAAGTACTGCCAAGATTGTGGAGAAAAGTGAACACCTACACACTGTTGGTGGGAATACAAATTAGTCCATCCATTTTCTAAAATAGTACAGAAGTTCTTTTAAACATCAAAATAGAACTACAAAATTATACAGGTATATCACTTCTGGATATCTGAAAGAAGTAAAACCAGCACACAAGGAAATATCTTCACACTTATATATTTATGGCTCACTAGTCACAAGAGCCAAGATATGGAATCAGCCTAGATGTTCATCAGAGATGAATGAATAAAATAGCATATTAACCATCCATAAAGAAGATAAAAGGGGCTAGAGAGATGGCTCAGCGGTTAAGAGCACTGGTTGCTCTCCCAAAGGACCAGGGTTCAATTCCTAGCACCCACATGGCAGCTCACCACTGTCTCTAACTCCAAGATCTGACACCCTCACACATATAATGCACATAAAATAAAAACGAATAAGTTATTTTTTAAAAAAGAAGATAAAATTATGTCATTAATGGAAAAAATGGATAAAAGTGAATGGCATCATATTAAGTACAATATGCCAAACGCAGAAAGGATAAGTACCGTATATTTTCTTTCACATACACAAACAAATTGAAAATAATGACATGAGGGGTAAGATGATCATCATTTAGATGATGATCAATCCTCATTTAGAAAGACAGATGGGATGCGCATTGAACGTATGACAGGAGTCTACTGAGCGCATTTGAAAGACTCTAACTAGCAGTGTTTTCAAAGCAAAGACTCATGACCAAACCTTTGGCAGAGTACAGGGAATCATAAGAAAGAAGGGGAGTTAGTCTGATGGGGAAAGGATAGGAGCTCCACAAGGACCAAATATATCTGGGCACAGGGTCTTTTCTGAGACTGACATGCAACCAAGGACCATGTATGAATGTAACCTAGAACCTCTGCTCAGATGTAGCCTGTGGTAGGTCAGTAACCAATTGGTTTCCCATAGTGAGGGGAACAAGGACTATTTCTAACAGGAACTCAATGACTGGCTCTTTGGCCTCCCCACCCCCCAAGGGAGGAGCAGTCCTGTTAGGCCACAGAGGAGAGCTTTGCAGCCAGTCCTGAAGATACCTGATAAAATAGGATCAGATGAATGGGGAGGAGATCCTCCCCAATCAGTGGACTTGGAAAGGGGCACGGTGGAGATGAGGGAGGGAGGGAAGGACTGGGAGGGAATGAGGGATCGGGACACGGCTGGGATACAGAGTTAATAAAATGTAACTGATAAGAAAAAAATAAAATTCAAAAAAAAAAAACCAAGAGCTCTAAATCTCAAAAAAAAAAAAAAGAAAAAAAGAAAAGAAAAGAAAAGAAAATAATGACATGAGAGTAGAAGAGGAAATTAAGGAACTGAAAATAGGGCTGTGGAGTGGAACAAACAGGAAGGAGAAGGTAGATGGAAAGGTAGACATGATCAGTATGTTATATACATGTAAATGTCACAGCAAAACTTATTAATATGTGCAATTCATACGATTTATAAAAAGAAGGCTGAGGGAAGGTGGGTAGTACTGAGAGGAGATGAGGGAGGGAGCTGCAATGAAAATACAAAGTGAATAAATTGTAATAAATAAATATATAGATAAAATTAAATTTTAAAAAATACTCACCTACTGAAAAGTAACAAAATTAGTTCAACCATGTTCGTAGCAGCTTTTTATTCGTAATAGCCAGAACCTGGAAACAACCCAGATGTCCATCAACAGAGGAATGGATACAGAAATTGTGGTACATTTACACAATGGATTACTACTCAGCAATTAAAAACAAGAAAATCATGAAATTTGCAGGCAAATGGTGGGAACTAGAAAAGATCATCCTGAGTGAGGTATCCCAGGAGCATAAAGACACACATGGTATATACTCACTTATAAGTGGTACTAGACCTATAAGATAAAACAATATAAACATACTAAACTCTGTACACCTAAAGAAGCTAAATAAGAAGGAGGACCCAGGGTAAGAAGATCAATCCTTACTTAGAAAGACAAATGGGATGGACATTAGAAGTAGGAGAAAACAAGAAGCAGGATAGGAGCCTACCATAGAGGGCCTCTGAAAGACTGTACCTAGCAGTATATCAAAGCAGATGCTGAGACTCAAGGCCAAACTTTGGGCAGAGTGCAGGAAATCATATGAAAGAAGAGAGAGTTAGTAAGACCTGGAGAGGACGGGAGCCCCACAAGTACCAAATATATCAGAGCACAGGGGCTTGTCTGAGACTGATTCTCCAACCAGGGACCATACATGGTTATAGGCTAGAACTCCTGCTTAGATGTAGCCCATGGCAGCTCAGTATCCAAGTGGGTACCCTAGTAAGGGGAACAGGGACTGTCTCTGGCATGAACTCTATGGCTAGCTCCTTGACCTCCCCAGCCCCCCGTGAGAGGAGCAGGCTAGCTAGGCCACAGAGGAGGACATTGCAGCCAGTCCTGGTGAGACCTGATAAGCTAGGGTCAGATGGAAGGGGAGGAGGACCTCCCCTATCAGTGGACTTAGAGAGGAGCAAGGAAGAGATGAGGGAGGGAAGGTGGGATTCGGAAGGAATGTGGGAGGGGGCTACAGCTGGGACACAAAGTAAATAAACTGTAATTAATATAAAAAAATTAAAAAAAATATTTAAAAAAGAAAAAAATAAAAGGAAGATATTTTTTTTTAAAAAAGATGGCCTGCTCATTTTGTTTCTATGTAACAATGCCCTATATAAATAGGAATTGATTCATTTACTAGACCAGTATTGTCTGAATCTGGTTCAGCACAGTGGCTAAATCTAATGTTCCTTCTAAAAAGTAGATTGTTTGATTAAAAATCAAGAAAAGGAGAAATAGAAGACAAAAGCAAGGCAAGAAAATGAACTACGTAGTAACAAAAGTCAAATATTACATCAGCATCTCAAGGAAGCTAAGAACATATGATGATATTGTCTCAGGACAACAAAATGGCTCTGAGGGTAAGGCACTTGTCACCAAGCCTGACAACTCAACCAGGACCCACATGGTGGAAAGAAAGAAAGAAAACTTGGACTCTTTAAACTTTTTCTCTGACTTCAATACAAGTGCCCCTCTCAACAAATAAACAAATAATGAAATTAAAATACTAAGATTTAAGAATATGACATGTAAAAAAAAAGACGCTCCTTAAGATATGCCATCAAGAAAATGTGAAGTAAAACAAAGACATTCATTACCTAATACATAACCCAGAAATCTTGCTCCAACATACTGACTAAAGGGACTAAAAACCTAATATTATACAAAGTCTTGCATATAGATGCTTATAATACCTTTTAAAACAACTAATACCTGTCCAAAATTTGGAAGCAATCAAGATTCCCTTTAATGGGAGGATGGAAAAACAAGATGTGGTACATTCAGTACTGAAACGATATGTACTATTAGTCATAAAAACAACATGGAGGAGTTGTAAATGCTTATTATGTGAAAAAAGCCAAGGTTAGAAAAATCTATTTTACATGACTGTATCTACATGACACCGTGCAAGACAAATCTGTGACTGTAGCAAGGAGTTGACAAAGGAGGGATAAATAGGTAGAGGATACAGGATTTTTAGAACAGTGAAAATACTATGGTATGGTACGGTACGGTACGGCGCGGCACGGTAGGGTACGGTACGGCGCGGCACGGTACGGTACGGTACGGCGCGGCACGGCACGGCACGGCACGGCATGGCACACATTCTTCTCTAAACATATATAGAACAATGAGAGAGAACCCTAATCAAAACTGGGCTTAAGGTGACAATGTATCAACTTAGGTTCCTTTGTTGTAATATCTGTATTTATCTGGTAAAGGATGTTGATGATGGAAGTTAATCGTAGGTAAACAGGGAGAAGGGATATGTGGAAATCTCTGCAACTTCCTCTCAATTTTGCAACAAACCTAAAACTATTCTCTAAAAAGCAGCAAGTAAGTTAACCCAGCTCAGGAAGACAAACACTACATGCATGCTTTCTGTCATCTGTGGTTCCTAGCTCCAAAGCCTCAGTGTGAATATAAAACATGGAGTAACCACAGAAACCAGGAAAGTATAAAGGAACATTAGGTGGGAGACAGCTACTTGAAAGGGGAATAGCAAAATGCAGGTGATATGAAGTGGAAAACAGAAAAAAAAAAAGGAGGTGGCTCCAACTTGGCAGGAGGTCGTCAATACAGACAGAGAAGGAGGGATAGGGGACAAATAACATCAATGTTACTTGATAAAGCCTGAAAGAATCATCTTGTTTTATATTTATTTATTGGTTGTCCAATACAGTATGGTCATCCCTAAAACAAATAAAAATAAATCCAGCAGGTTGTATTTATACATACTCACGTGTGTACGTGTGTGTGTGTGTATGAGTGTGTGTGTAAAATAACCATAATCAAACAAAAGTAGGCTATCAACTTCAGAGTGGAGGGCGTGGGAGGAATTGGAAAGTTGGAAGGATGGTACTTGGGTGAGGCTGGAAAGAAGAAAATAAATAAGAAAAATGATATAATTCTATTTCAATTAAGAATATATTTAAGAAAAAAATAAACATAAGGGGGGAAAGCAGTAACTGACCAGAGATGGTAATGCGTGTCTAATCTCAGCATTCCAGAGGCAGAGGCATGTAGATCTTCATGAACTCAAGGCTAGCCTGGACTACATACTGAGTTCCAGGCTAGCAGGGCTACATAGTGAGACCTTGTCTCAAAAAATAAATAAATAAATAAAAACAATAACTATTTTAGAAGATAAGAGAGCCCAGTGGGAAGGGGTCTTAGGAGAGTAACAGGAGATGAAGAAGAAGATCAAACTATGTGATACACATGCATCATAATGGCATAATAAAAATTATTGTTGTGTACTGTATATAGTCTAATACAAAATCAATAACACTGTTATATCAAAGTTCCCCTTTAAGCCGATAAAAGTTTTTAAAAAAAAAAAAACTTCAAAAACAAAAGAAAAACCTAGAATGAGCATTTAACAGACTAGAAGACCCTTTCTCTCAATTGGAGGAATGAATACGGAAGCTCCGGGAAACTCAACTAAGGATATTTACGGGAATAGGATAAGACTGGCCTTAGGCAAGAGTGAGCAATACAGCAAGATCTCATCACACACATGCATGCACACACACACACATACACATACAAACCCATGCCAAACCTGCCCGTGTCAGCACGTAGACTCATTTAACACAGCCTGTGATTTTTTGGGGTCAAATCTTAAAAGTCTTATAAGGGTTATATATAACCTTATAGAAAACTTTATCAGTTTGAATTTAAGCGAAGCTAAAGCTGACTAATTTAATTCAGTGGCTATCTAGAACCCAGGCAAGGTCTATGAATACAAAAGAAAAATGTACCACAAAGAAGATGCAGGACACACACACACACACACACACACACACACACACACAGATATGATAAACTGTTTTTATTAACTAAGCACACAATTTACAAAGATACTGTGCTGCTGGATAGTTTTTTGTCACCTTGACACAAGCCAGAGTTCACTGAAAGGAGGTTACCTCAAGTGAGAAATGTCTCCATAAGATCAGGTTGTTAGGCATTTTCTCAATTAGTGATCAATGGGGGAGGGCCCATCCCATTGCCGGTGATGCCATGCCTGGGTTGGTCGTCCTGGGTTCTATGAGGAAGGGGGCTGAACAAGCCATGGGAAGCCAGCCTGTAAACAGCACTCCTCCGTGGCCTCTGCATCAGCTTCTGCCTCAGGTTCCTGCCCTGCTTGAGTTCCTGTCTTGACTTCCTTCAATAATAGACAATGATGTGAAAGCATAAAGTCAAATAAACCCTTTTCAAATAAACCCTGGATTGCTTTTTGGCTATGCAGTTTCATCATAGCAACAGAAACCAAACTAGGACATACTGTTACTCTAAAACCATAGAAATCTTAAAACAGAAAAGAACTTAAAATACTGTAGTTCAGTTTTCATGTTTTACAGAGGAGAAAATATAGCTTAGAGAAATTAAGTATGTTCACAGTGGCTAAGGTAAACAGACAAAGTAAGCGAAAATCCACTAAAATTCAATTCTCTTGAATATCCTCATGGAATTAGGTGCTTTTAAATTTCTTTACTAGTTAGTTGAATATTTATTTTATCAAATGCTGACCTCTACCGGAAAAAATGCTAGATGTTCTGCATTACTACACACATTTGAAAGTAATAATATGCAGTTTAAATGTTCTACAGTTTATTATTAATTCGTATAATATCCTCCCCCTTCACCTGCTTCCAAATTAGAATCAACAAATGGGGTTTGACTGTGTGCTTCAGTTATATGGATCATAAAGAACTTTTAAGTGCCATGCTGAAGAGCATGTAAAACAGCAATTATTAGTAGTTTGAAAGAAATGTCTCCCACAATTCTTGAGCATTTGAATATTTGGTCCCAGTGGTCCCAGCTGTTTAGAGAGGATTCTGCAGTGTCATCTTTCAGAAGGAAGTATGACAGTGGAGAAGAGCTCGGAGGTTTCACAGCACTCACGCCATTGTGAGTATATTCTGTGCTTCCTCTTTGTAATTTGAGATGTAATCTCTCAGCCACTGCTCTTGCTGTCTGTTACCTCCACTCTGCCAGTTGTGTAGGTCATGATGTTTCATCAGAGCATCAGAAAATGTAAGACACTGATATTCAGTCATTCCATTACACTTAGGGGCAATTATGTACCTGTTGCTAAGCTAGGTTTCAGAGATACAAAGATAGCTACAAATACCCCCAGCCTTCATGGGACTCTTACAATCTAGCAGCTATTAAAGTTTAGTTCTGAATTTCCTAACTCCCTACACCTTAAAAATATTTTATTGTTGATAATTTTAAAGATTTCTTGATGTTAAAAGACAAGTAATGTTTACTTCTCATATGCCTACCCCTCAGCTTCAACAATTATTAACTCATCCATCTTATCCCGCTGTAAATTTGCAACTGCTTCTCCCATATTATTTGTAGTTTCTAGATACCACATCATCACATCCGTACATATTTCAAGGATGCGTCTCCTGGAGATAGAGATTTTTTTTTAAAAAATAATATAACCACATTACCACTATCATGCTGCCTAGAAATTAATGTCAAAATATAATTATTATGCAAAGTTCTAAGTGCTTATATTCTTTAGATTGAGTTCTCTTCTATTTGATTGATAAGGCCTTTTAAGAAAAGAAGAATTTTACACTGTATGCCTGGGCAAATTATGTGTTATGACAAAACAAGTTATAATTCCAAGTTATCTCACTGATCAATATTTCTCTCAAAATTTAGGCACAAGCTGTAAACACTAGAAGCAACACGCAGTAGATACATACAGAGCTCCTGCCCCAGCACAGACTGAAGTTAGGTGTTATTTTCTGAAAGCTATGTTTAATCAAGAATTTGAGCTATGTTTTCTCTTTTTAAAATTAATTAATTTATTCACTTTACATCCCAATTGTAGCCCACTCCCTTCTCTCCTCCTGGTATGACACTCTCTCCATCTTGCCCCCTACCCTATTCCATAGCAGAGCCCCCCACCCCCTCAGACCCATGCCAGCGCATCAAGTTGCATCAGAATTGAGCATGTCCTCTTTCCCTGTGGTCTGGCAAGGCAGCCCTGCCGTGGGGGCGGGGGGAGCAGTAATCAAAAAGCAGGAAACTGGATAAGATGATCAATCCTCATTCAGAAAGGTAAACAGGACAGACATCAGAAGAGAGAGAAAACAGGGAACAAGACAGGAGCCTACCATAGAGGGCCTCTGAAAGACTCTACCCGACAGGGTATCAAAGCAGATGATGAGACTCAAAGCCAAACTTTGGGCAGAGTGCAGGGAATCTTATTAAAGAAGGGGAGATGAAAGACATGGAGGGGACAGGAGCTTCACAAGGAGACCAACAGAACTAAGAAATCTGGGCCCAGGGGTCTTTTATGAGAGTGATACTCCAACCAAGGACCATGTATGGAGATAGCCTAGAATCCCTAGAACCCCTGCTCAGATGTAGCCCATGGCAGTTCAGTCTCCAAGTGGGTGTCCTAGTAATGGGAACAGGGACTGTCTCTAACATGAACTCAGTGGCTGGCTCTTTGATCATCTCCCCCTGAGGGGGGATCAGCCTTACCAGGCCACAGAGGAAGACAATGCAGCCAATTCTGATGAGACCTGGTAGTCTAGGGTCACATGGAAGGGGAGGAGGACCTCCCCTATTAGTGGACGTGGAGAGGGGCATGGAAGGAGATAAGGAAGGGAGGGAGGGATTGGAAGAGGATGAGGGAGGGGGCTACAACTGGGATACAAAGTTAATAAACTGTAATTAATAAAAAAAATATTTTTTTTAAAAAAGCAGGCAACAGAGTCCATTTTAGAAATAGCCTTCCACTCCCCTTAATAGGGAACTCACATGAAGCCTGAGCTTGCTTTCTGCTACATTTGAGCATGGGGACTTGGTTCATTCCATGCATGATCTTGGTTGGTGTTTCAGTCTCTGCAAGCCACTCTGGGCTCTGGTGAGTGGGCTCTGTTGGTCTTTTTGTGGGGCTCCTGTCACCTCCAGTCCTTCTATCCATCGTTCCCACGTTTCCACAAGACACCCTATGCTTTATCCAATGTTTGGCTGTGAGTCTCAGTATCTATCTGGATCCACTTCTGGGTGGAGCCTCTCAGAAGCTAGCAATGCTGGGCTCCTGTCGGTGTCAGCGGTTGACTCTTTCCCGTGGGGTGGGTCCCAAGTTGGGCCAGACATTGGTTGAATATTCCCCCCAATCTCTGTTCTATCTTTTCTACCTACACATCATATAGGCAGGGTAAGTTTGGGATCAAAGTTTTTTTTGTTTTTTTTTTTTTCCCCCTTTGGTTCGTGTTCCTATCTGTCCACAAGGAGTCCTGTCTATTTAGAGGACTTCCTGTTCAGTCTCCATGACCCCCGCAACTAGCAGTCCCAGTACACTCTCCTAGGTCTCCAGCTTGTCATAGAGATGCCTCTGTCCATGGTTTCTCTTCTCTCTCTCTCTCTCTCTCTCTCTCTCTCTCTCTCTCTCTCTCTCTC